>NW_026644714.1:0-164746 GCF_030020395.1 Manis pentadactyla
TGTCAAACAGTTATGCTGTTGACACACATCCAAACCAACTAAATCTGTTGTGAAAATTATTTCACAAAAAACTTTGCATTGTTAAAAATACAGGAAAGGTGGAAATCTCAGAATAAAGAATAAATATTTATCAAAAATAATAAAAAAATGAAAACAAAACTCAGAGCCCTTCCCTTTCCTATACAGATTTTTCCATTTCCATCACTGACAGGTGAGAACTTGTGTGACACAGGTGCTCAGAGCAGCTTTGGCGATCTCCTGTTACACTGATAGGGGGCATGAGTCACCGGAGTTATCCAGGAGCAGAGACTGGCCTGGGACCTCCTCATCCACTGAAAGGAAATTTGGACTGTGGTCCTGTTTTCCTGCTTTCCTCTCCCTTGGGTGCCTTTCCACTAGTGGTTTTCATTTTATTCACTCCCGGCTTCAGTTTCCTTCTTTATAAATTTGTCTAGTTGTTAAAGGATCTCTGAGTACCATACTCAGGCTTTATGGCTTTCTTTCCTTTTAAAGTAAAACAGACTTTCTGCCACGTTGAGAGAGGTTGTGATGGTAAATAACCTAAACTTAATAAGCAACAACTGAGGGGTAGCCAGCCCACAACTGCTTTCCTAAAATACACTCTGACTTTCACAATAAGCAGGCACAAACAGCAATTTAGAGCCCCTCTAATAATATCCTGTGTACAAAATTCCAGGAGATTGGGAGCTAGCAGCATGTGGACTTTTTCTTTGTCTGTGTTTATCAGGGTTAGGCGATGGATTGCAGTGACTTACCAGCTTTGATTACAGCCTGTGTTCTGGACTCTGGCTGCATATTAAAACCACTGGGGCCTGGACATGAGTATTAAAAAAAACAAAAACAAACACAAGTAGCTCTAATGTGTTGACAGGGTTGAGAACCCTTGGACAAGACCAACACACACATACAGGAACAGTGATGCCCTGGAGGAAAGGACAAGTGTAGTGGTGTGTGGAGGCTGCCATGGATTCATTTTCTTCTTGTAATAAACCAATAAAATGAACAATGTATGTTTATTTTACATACCATTTAGAAAAATACTCTCACCCACCCTTCTTGTTCATGCTCAAGAGAGAACATGCAGAGTTGCCTGTGCATTTCTGTAGATGTTTTTGTAGTTACATGGTCCTGTGGTCAGTAAACCCAAGAGATAAATGAGGAATAGCCATGCTGCCAAAAGGATATGCTGAGTTAGCGAAGACACTGCCTTCAAGCTCTTTTAAGCAGTGACTTCCTTAGTGGGTTTTTTACAAGATATATTTACATGGAGCTTTGCAGAAGAACATGAATATTAAGTAAAGGAGTTCACATCTATGTAGTGTTGAAATGAGTTAATTTATAGCAAATCAGTACAAAATAAGTGATTATTCCAAAGGGCATGAAAAACACTGGGGTAGCTCAGTACTTACTGAAGTTGGCAGGGCATCTGGGGACTGCAGCTACTCTTTGTCCCTTTGTATCTCATATATGGATGACAGCTTGCAAGGCACAGAACTCTGCCAGATGTGACTGGGTGGGGAGAACCCCGCAGCTGGTTTGGCTGCCCAAAGATGGTGAACTTCTTAAGAATAATGATTAGGCACCCTGGCTGCATACTTAGCATCATCTCCCAGGCTTTCAGTCAAATAATTTAAATAGGAGGCACACCCATGGGAGTTTGTAGGAAAACAAGGAGAAATCCTACTCTCAAAAAGTGTCTGCTAATTGTTTGGGGATTTGCAAGAAATACTCCAAATATCGGGTGGGACTTCCAAATCCTTTGCCATGTTTAGTAAATATTAAGTCAGAATTTGAGTGCGTGGTTTTGGGAATTGACAAGCCAGGAGCCACTGGTCTCTGAGAACTTCCTGTTTCCTGCTAGCAGCTCCCCCTGCCTCCAGTGCACCTGCTACCATCTCTCCCAGGAGAGGAAGTAATTAGAGAAAGAAAGCCTTTCCTGTTGAAGTGGACATCAAAAAAAGAGGATGACCAATTACCGTTCTTGACTGCTGCTCAAGAAGTAACTTGTGCTCTGCGGAGTTGTGTCTCCCTCTGTGCGGGAGCCATATCTCTTTCTGTGTCTTTTTCATCATAGGGAGTGGACCTTAAAGTTTAAGTTGGAGTTGTGTGGTGTTTAAGGGAGGCTGACTTGTTTACTGCAGCTGGAGACAGACTGAAGAGCATGGCTGCATAAAGTGGCTGTGCTGGGCAGAGAGCAAGATTTGTTTTTGTAATTTGCATGTGTTTCTCTTAAATTGGAGAAAATGAAGCATTTTTTGGATGGCAGAACAGGTTTCCTGGGCAGGAAGGAGCAAGTGAATAATCTTCCCTGGCCCCTCTCCTGCTTGTGAAAATGAAAGGCAGTCTAGTGGTACAAAACTACATCTTTTAAAAATCCACCCCTCCAACACAGCAAGTAGTTCAGATGTGGGTGGAGGGTAGCAGGAAATGGCAATTTTCATCAAGTACCACTTGCAAGGAACAGAGACTTTAAAGAAAATCACCCTCATCGGAACATGTGTGCTTCTCCATTGTATCTACTTGGTCATTTCTGAGGCCAGGTTTTCTCTAGCCAGAACATCCTGTAAAGTGTAGAGTTGCCAATATTCTGGCAAAGCTCTCTTTTTTAATGTCCTTTGCAGTAGAGACTTGCTAGTATAACTCCAGTGTACCCCCCAACCCCAAAGTCAAGGGAAAAGGAATGGGAGCAAATGAAAATTCTTTGCACAGTATGCTAAAAAATACAATCACTGGCTGATCATTTTTTTTATGACCTTTAGGGAAGGCATTCAGCTTGTATGGAGTATCTGTCATTTTCTGTAGCCCTTTCTGTATCCATTTTAGGATGCAGCCTATTTTGCTTCTTGCTTTAATCTTGTGCATATTTTTACTTCTCAAGTATGACCCTTTGGGGCCGGGTTTCAGTCTTCTCTCTTGTTTCTCCCATGGCCCCAAGGGGAAGGCTTTAGTCACATTACTGTTTTATCAGATGTTACCTGAATGCATTTTTACAAAACACAGTTGTGATTTGCTTTGTTTTTCAAATTCATCTCCTAATGAATCATCATATCTAGCTGATAAAGCAATAAAGCGATCACATGGAGAATAAAAGAACTGGCCAGTGACCAGAACCATAGACCATAAAATCTGACCACCACAAAGGACCAGAGAGATTTTAATTCAACCTAGTTGTTTCACGGGTGAGCAGGAATGGCTGATAGAGATCAAGTGGCTTGCCCAGGGTGGCAGAAGTAGCATATGTGATCGAGCATCCACTGTGCTCATACACGGATCTGCCCCAGGGAAACCTGCGGGGTGGGTGGGTTTACATTTCACTGGTCCTGAGGCCCCTGGTTTTCCTTGGGGAATATATTTAATTGATTTTTAATTTCATCTCCTCTGAATTTAGGGCTAATTAATTGCTTGTTTTTTTCCTCTGTCTACTTTCTAAAATGTCTTCATGCTACTTTCAAGGAATCCTATCTGAACAGTCTAACCATTGTCCACATGTGGTGGGTGGAAGACCGATGATACAGACAGACAGTGGCTAGATAGACCATATGCAGCACCAGAACTCTGACCCCTAATCTGCAGCAACCAGTCCAGGGAGCCGAGGAATACCCGCCATGGTAGTTGGCCCTAAATGGCCAAGACTTGATCAGTTACTGGCACTTCACAAATTTTTGTCTTTGTTTTCAGCATAGGGAAAGCCCGATATGCTCCCCTAACCAGCCACAGAGGATGCCGCGCTTCCAGCTGACCCTTCTTGCAGCTTCCCCATGCTGACAGCCTCTAGTCAGGGCACACTTAGAGCCCCCCCGTACACCCCTGTCACCCCCAAGCTTTCCCACTCCCTTGCCTGCTGCCTCTGAGTCTCTCAAATGCAAGTGATGGTGATCAGCGAGTGGTGAGGCTGACTCCCTTGCTCTGCCTAGCTCTCAGCATCCAGCGTTCGCTTCTCATTGGGTGGAGGAAGACCCAGAAATAAGAAAATTCCCACCTACTTCAGTGTTCTCTCTGGTCTTGATTGAGCAGCAAGCTAGACATCTGTGTAACAGAGGTTTTAAAAGCCTGTTTGTGTCTTCCTTTATCAAAAGTTTTGTTCCATCTGGGCTGAAATGAACATATACCCTCCGTGGCATTCTCCTGACCTGCCACCCCAGTGACCCTGCCAGGACAGGAAAGGAGGCTGGCATGGCTCAGCCATCACTTTAGTGTTTTCTGCATGCCCCATTTATTACTCACACTATAATTTCACAAGCATGATAATGTCAGGTATCAACTCTCTTTTCCTTTTCTGGAATCCACCCTTTTATTTTGAAAATCAGGATTTTTCTTATTATTCAGTATTTTCAGTACAGATTTAAGATCTGAAATCACAAATAAACTTTGTGATTTACTGGCCCAGGGTATCTTTGTTTTGAATGTCAACAGTTAACTTTAAATAGATGAAATTATTTTGCCTCGGAGATCAAGATCTTGCACATCAGTTCTTCTAAACAAAGACACTGCCACAGTGGTGGTACTTGACAGGGTGGGGAACAGGGATTTGGTCCTCCAGAGTTCTCGGCCCAGCCTCATCCCCTATTTCTTTGATAGGACCAGTTGGCATCTTCTCAACATTAGGTAAAGTGCTGTGCAGACACAGTTACAAATCCCTCATTCCAAACACATTGAACCCATAAGCCCCTTCAAGGGAGAAAAGTTAATGTTCTAAGTGCTTGGAACATAGACTGGCCCGTAGCCATTCAGTGTCTTCTGGCTACTGCCATTCCTCCAGTGGCTACCTTCTCCTACTGCTGTTACAGATAGAAATCCTGGAACTATTACTACCTCTCAGCCATGTCTGCTTCACCCTTACAGTCCTTGAACATCTTGAACATTCCGAGCTCTTTGCCACCTCTGGCATTTACCCACACAGTTCCTTCTGCTTGATACCTCTCTCACTTCTTTCTGCCTGGCTTATTCTTCCTCATCTCTCAGACACCTCTTAAATGTCAGTTCCTCCAGGAAGACTTCCAAAACTCCAGTCTACATTAGGGTCCCATGTTATTCTCTTAGACCAGAGCTCTGGAAGTGTTTCTGAAAAGAACCCAGTAGTAAATATCAAACTTTGTAGGCCATACAAACAGCTACTCTGCTGTTGTAATGCAAGGGCAGCCATGGGCAATATGTAAATGAGTGAGTGGGCTGAGTTCCAGTAAAAAACTTTATTTACAAAAACAAGTGATAGGCCGTTGCCAGCAGTTTTTAGGGCACATAATCTACATAGTATGATTATGTGACTATTATCTTTCTCCCTCCGGGTAGAAGCTTATCAAACACAAGGACTGATTGGTGTCCATTTCTGCATCTAGAATGCTGGGCACATTTATTGAATGAATGGATGAATGAGTGAGTGAGTGAGTGAATGAGTGAATGAAGAAGTGAGTGAGTGAGTGAATGAGTGAATGAGGTGGAAATGCAGTAGGCCTTGAGGTCCGCTTTGTGATTTCTGGTAACAACACACCAACTGTCCTCGGTCTGTTTGCCAAACCGTTCTTTATCTTCTAGCTCTGAATATTTCTTTAAAATAAAATCCTCAGTGATTTGTGACCTTTATTTCCTTCCCCTTCCCCCAGTCCAGAGCCTTCTGGACATACCTGCCCTCCTAAGCTTGGGCCATTCAACTGGTAATCACCTTTGGGCAGTTACTGGTCCAGTTGGGAATTTGCAATCCCTTCTTCTCTAATTAAAACATGGGAGTAAAATTCTGTGTATGTCATTATGAGATATGAGCTCATCTAAAGAGTCTGATGGCATTCATATTACAGGGAGGAACACTAGGCTATGTCCAATTGTTGGTAATGTGTTTAGAGGAACCTGGCCACTGCCTAGCAAGCCTACCCCAAGTATTTCAAGGTGCAGTAATTTCTTTTATACCAAACTAGTTTGTTTTGCTCAACCACACTAAAGTCGATAGGAGTGATCCTTATTTTTATAGGTAACTAATTTCCAAGCCTCACTTTAGGATGTGCTGATCTCAGTTGTATTTCTCTTGCCTTATGAATGCCTTGCAGTTGAGCTTCAGTCTTCACAGAGCCAAAAGTTAGAGGGGCTGTTGAACCCTCAGAGTTACAATGGCTCTGTCTTTTTAAACAGGCTTTTAAAACCTCTTTTATGCTCTTACCACACTGTAGTAAGTTTTCAGGGAGTCAGTGAGTTCAGGTTGCTCAGTGTCACAGATGTAGAAGTGTTTCCCATGATCAGGAAGTTAAAGACTAGTTTAGGTTACAAGCAGTTTGTCTTCTTGGAAATGTATAGTTCAGACACTCATTTTCCTGGTTAGAAAAAACAAAAACTATTCCCAGTGGGTTGATTCTGTGGCTCCCATCTGCTCTGGACTGCTTGTGGTGCTTAAGAGGTCCCAGGAAGTGGTTGACATAGGACAGCCACCTTGTAGCCACACCCGGGGACCAGGAGCCAGGGCTTTGGGAGGATAGAGTATACTGGTCAGGGTTCAGTAGCAGAAGCAGAAACTCCTGTTCAAGCACAAAGGATGTAACACAGGGTGTCTTAGTCAGCTGGGGCTGCTGTGACAACATACCACAGCTGGTGGCTTAAAACAACAGACATTTGTTTCTCCCAGTTCTGGAGGCTGAAGTCCAAGATCAGGTGCAGGCACATTCGGTGTCTGGTGTCTGGGGGAACTTTCTTCCAGGCTTGTGGATGGCTGCCTTCTCACTGTGGCACCTCATGGCAGAGAGAAAGCTCTGAAGTCTCTTTCACTTCTCCTAAGGGCACTAATTCCATCAGAGGGCCCTATGCTCATGACCTTATCTAAACCTGATTACCTCCCAAAGGCACCACCTGGAACTGTTACTACCTCTCAGCCATGTCTGCTTCACCCTTACAAAATACCTCCCAAACGCATCACCCTATGCTCATGACCTTATCTAAAACTGATTACCTCCCAAAGATCCCCTCACACTGGGGCTTAGGGGCTGGGACTCAAACAGCCCATGACAGAGGGAGGCAGGTGCTGATGCACTTGGAAGCACAGGAGATGCAGAGCTTCCAGGAATGATTCTCAAAATGATTCCAGGGATATGGAGGGAAGGATCTAAATCTGGGGGATCACTAAAGATGCTGCCAGCTGTGGACTCAGCCCTTCCCCTAGCTCCCTTGGACATCTGCAGCTGTGGTGGGTGGTAAATCCAGGACCAGCTTGAAATTATTAAACATTTTATCTTTGCATTTGTGCTTTTCAAGTCAAGTCCGGTGAACATGCTCTGGGTTTCCACCTCTACCACCTGACTGCCTCTCCAGGAGGATTCTCAGTCACCCATCCACCTGCCCCTCCCTAGTGACCACTGGCAGTCCCCACGGTGCTGGCCTGGGCAAGGACATGGGGACGGTTGGTGACTGCAGTGGGGTTGACGGGGGCACTGGCCTGCATCTTTTTGCCCAAGGGTATGTGACATTAAATAGCAAGTAAAGACACCATAACAAGTTGAGAGAGACTGTGGATGCAAGGGAAAAAAAACTTTTCCCCCTGCTTTTTGAGTAAGGGGCCCTACCATTTAATTTTACACTGAACTCTAGGTTTTGTAGCTGGCCCTGGATAAATTTAACACCTCCATGGCTGTGTGCAGCAGCCCCAGCCTTGCTTCTGTCCCCCTGCTCACCTAGGACTCAGGACCTGCTGGGGGAGAAGCAGCCATGGGGAAGTCTGGGAATATAGTCTGTGGGCTGCATCCTTGGCATGCATAAGGTGCCCTGTGAAGGGTGGAGATGAGGGAGCCATCATTCCCAAGAGGGGAGATGGCCCAGTAAGACCAAGTGACAGGCAGGGAGGAGAGGGGGGCATGTGTAAGGGAGGGACTTATCCCCCCAGCTTCCTTCTGTAGTCTGTAAATTAGTGTTGCTTAACCTTAGGAAGCAGGGTGTTTGAAAATGGAGATGCGTGGTTCCTTATCCTCAAATATTCTGATGCTGAAATCTTGTGGTGAGGCTCAGAATTTAAGTCAGGAGGTTCTCTGGAAACCCTGGCTAAGACATGTTTCAGATCAATTGCTAGATTCCTCTCCTCCATGCTCACCAGGCCACCTCTCCCACCCATATATATTTTTTCTTTTCTGCACTTTTTTCATGGCTATTTTGTCTGTTTTTATTAACTTTCTCATTGTTAAGGGAGAGCAAAGTATGTTCTTTCCTTTCAGTGCTCCAGGTAACCTAGGATGTTCATGGTAAATGGTAAGACAGGGCTATGAAGTTATCTGTGGAGTTCAGGGTTGACTTCACTCAACATGTATGGGACCTCTACAGTGCCCCTGTCAGTGGGAACACTGAATAATAAATGCACAGCTTCTTTCCTGTAGAAATTTGCAGCCTTGAGAGGGAAGCTGGGCACTTCTCCCCTTGCTAGGTTCATGCACTGAGGGGAGCAGTGTCTATTTGGAAAAAACAAAACAACACTTTGCAAATAACCCTTGGGTTCTGTGGTATCTGCTCTTATTTCCTGAATGCAGGGTGTGGTGCATCTGTAATGCTCTCCATGGTCATGGAATATCTGTCTTCCCCCTTGAGAAATGAACTCAGCTGTGACATTCCAGCTGTTCCCACTGCAGAGACTACACTTGAACTTCAGCAATTGAAGCTGGGGCATTCTGGAGGCCATGTCCTGCAGTTCACAGCTCTGCTAACTCAAGGTAGTTGGCCTTCCTGGTTGAAAGTGTCCTCCCACAGATGCATTTACCATCTGGAAGGAACAGAATTTCCCTTTCTGGAAGGCACTTCAGCAGCAAGGGACATTGGCTCTCAAGTAACTGTTATGGAAGGGGCGGCTATGACCTGAACCCTAAGCCATCACAGGTGTGTGTCTTCTGACAGAGAGGCATGTCTGTGGCCCAGTTGTCCCCCAAATGATGGTGTCAGCTCCTTCCTGCATATTGCACCCATTCCACCTCTAAATAGTTGCTTCATTCATATCCTTGGCCAATTCTTCCATACCATCTTGCCAGTTCTTCTGAGCTGCTGTGGGACTGTATTTACCATCTGCCACCAGCTGAGCTCTCCCTAGATGAAGGAAGCTTGATGCTTGCTGACATGAGCTAGGGAGCTTTATTTGTGCTCTAACCAGATCTCTGGGAGGTTCTGTTAAAACGCCTGGGACAGTGACCTGGACATAATGTAGATGTTGTCATCATTATCAGAGAGCAGCAACAGCTGTTAGCACCAAGTGTGTATGTTACCATGCTAGACGCCACAGACGAGAAACACGTGCAGAGCCCAGGCAGTGATGGGCTCGCGTCAAGACAAACAGTGCTCTACAGCCTGAATTTGTAAGTTACAGAATGCCTTCCTGTGCAATACTTCACTCACATTTCTTTGGTGAAGGATAATCACTTTTCAGCTTCAAAAAGACCTCATTCATGCTTTGATTCTCAGTGTCACCACATGCAAGCAATAGCTGAACCTGGCTCCCTGCTGTGAAATGGAAAATACTAAAGGATATTCGCTTGCTTTTCCATTATTCACATGCATCAGTGGTAGACCTCTATGACAGCACATTTTCTCGAAGCATGTGGTCATGTGTGGGCTCCCACCTCAGCCTGAGATGGCTCCATTTCCTCCAGCTCTTCTCCATCATAAGAACATTTGAATGATGCAGATACTTTGCCTATAAAGAACTCCCAAGATACATCAGTTTGAGCTTTACCCAAATGGGGACCAAAGAGAACAAAGGACCGAGAAATCTCAAGTAGGTTTTAACTACTGTTTATTGAGTACCTACTATGTGCTGGGTACCCCTTTACACACTCAGGAAGCAAACATTTTTTCAAAACAAAATGGAGTGTGTTTGGGGCTAGGCTGTTCCCTATAGATTTAGAACACCTCACTGAGAAGTTAAATCCCTAGGTTCCCTTTTTGAATTTGCCATAGTCTTAAAAATGCTTACTTTCATAAAGCAATGCTAAATGCAAATGATCTTTGGAATTTCATGTGGGCTGTAAGGGAGGAGAAAGGACCTGTGCCGATGGGTTCCTGAAACTCTGCTTTTCAGTTGTCGATTGAACCTCTGCAATCTGGGGACTGCCCCAGCCTGGTGGAAGCAGAATCAAATCAAAGCAGATTAATCTGTTAATGAGTGGTCTATAAATGACATGCTATCTGCTATATGTGCAATGCCTGGTATGGCAAATGTATTTTTATTAGGTTTAGACAGGCCAAAATATCTCAATATGTGTGATGTGATGTAATGTCTGCATTGGGGGTAGGAGTTAATTAGGAAGAAGATAATTAGAGATCAGCAAAAAATGTAGAAATGCTATCTGCTATATGTGCAATGCCTGGTATGGCAAATGTATTTTTATTAGGTTTAGACAGGCCAAAATATCTCAATATGTGTGATGTGATGTAATGTCTGCATTGGGGGTAGGAGTTAATTAGGAAGAAGATAATTAGAGATCAGCAAAAAATGTAGAAAGTTACTATCCAGTAATTGAAAAGAATGCACAGATACAGAATTGAGAAAGAGGGTGCAATCTCCCTATAAATTAGGGAAGACAATACACCTGTCTGGGATTGTCTGGGTCCATCCAGTCCTATAGCGGATAGTAAATGTTTATCATTGTTATTTATTGAGCAGTAATGGTGACTTAGTACCTGTTCTGGATTACATGGACCACTCATTCTATTTTCCTGAGTTGTAAAACTTGGGTTGGGTTTTGGGTTAGAATGTTGGAAATGAAGGGCCTTCAAGCTCCTGCCCTATTTTAAGAGTTGATAGAGGGAGATGCAGTCAATTCAGGCAAGATGCTGGAACTTCTACGTTCTTGGATAGTTATGGCCATCTCCTGGAGCCTGGTGCAGGGGGCATGGGAGTGTAGAGAGAGAGACTCAAACATCTGGCTCACTGGATTCTGGGAGACGTCATTACTTCATGTTACCCAGCTGCCATCACGAGATTAGGAATGCTGTGCCTCAAAGGAGAAACTGTATGGACTCAGGCATGTGTAAAGAAGGACAGCCCCAGGATGGAGCTGCAGCCCTTCAGTGGCCCCTTTCAGAGACCCCTCCTGCAGAGTCTCTTTCATGATAAGCCAATCACGTGGTGAAGTCAGGAACAGGATCAGGTTGGGGGCAGGGGGAGAATCCTGCCACCATGGCTTGCTCTGTCTGGTGGAGAGATACCATGTTTGAGTGACTGCTCTGGAGGGGGTGAGGACCTGATAATATGGGTGAATGTTAAACCATTGTGTTGTGTGTGTGAAACCTTCATAAGAATGTATATCAATGATACTTTAATTTAAAAAAAGAGCGATACCATGTTTGTATGAGCACTTGTGAGCTTTTGTCATTTGAGATATTGAATCCAGAGGTATTAACACAGTTTCTAGCCAGGTTTCTGGGTAAAGGCTGCAGAGACCCTCCCATGAGCTCCCCAGCGGCCACCTCTGGAGAGGAGAGGAATGCCAAAAGGTGTATAAATTATATAAATTCTTTACGATCAACTAGAGGATGTTTGAATGCATACATTAAGGCAAAAAGCCTGTTATCAATAAGTGGCCTCATTTTGTAAGGAAGTAGAAAGTTGTAGAAATACTCAATATAGAAGAAAAAGAGGATAAACTAGTTCTTTTGATTCTAGTTCTTTGCTGCTTAAGTGGGGAGCTGCACAGGCACCCCCGATTCTGATTAAACATTCCCTTTGACACTTCCTCAACCCCAGGGTGATTTCAGAAACTATGGCCCCTACATTTTAACTCAGATGATTTATGTACTTCAAGGCAGAACCCGTAAAGAGTCTCTACTCTGCAATCCATTCCCATCTGGGGTTTTGTTTTTTGAGACAAAATATAGAGGCATCAGTGAACCTGTGTTTTGCTTCTAAGGAAATCCCAAGCTTCTTTGTTTAACAAATGTTGATCTGAGGAAGTGTGGTAGTCTATCCCTTTTACAACATTTCTGATAAAGAATTATCCTCCTAATTTATTGAACCATGCAAGCGGTTTTCTCAGGAGGTCCTTATGTTTTTTTCAGCCTTCTGTAGTGGGAACTTCTGGCCACAGGCATTCTGTGTCCTCTGAATAGTTGTTCTGGCACATTCTTTATCTGAAAACACATGGAAATGATACATGTCCTGACACTCACTAAATTTTATGGAGCCCCTGGCCTGGCTTCTCACATGGGAGTCTCAGTGCCATGCTCAGAGATCCAGGATGTCCACAGGACTTAGTGCATTAAAGGGCTTTCTTATCACCACCTTGCTACCTCCAGTCAGCTCACTGGGTTCACCTTGGATGGGAGCTTAGCTCTTGGGAGAGGACAGGAAACCCCCTGCCTGGGCCAGGGCAATGGGATTGGGTGCAAAGGCTCTGTTCTGAGGCCACTTGTAGACAGTGGGACTTCAGAATCTTTCAGAATAAGGGGAATGCCTGTCTCATGATTTGAAAAACTTCCCTCTATGATTCTGTCTGCCTTCCTAGACTCCCTTGGACCTACTGTTTGATTTGATCAGTTCTTTATCCAAAGCAAAGTCTGATTACAGTAATCAGAAAGCTCATTAGGAAGTCGTTTGTCATCTCTGTTCACAATCTCACTGACCTCACTTTCAAAAGCAGCCCTCAGATAAGAAAATCTCTTAGGCCAATTACTTTTTCCACCCAGGAAAGGTGTGAGAACAACTCCAATGCAAGAAAGATTCCTGGGTGACAGAAATCTTTATATGCTGCCAGAACGTGTGGCCTTCAGAATGCAGTGCACAGGAGTGCTCTGTTGGATGAGAGCTGTAGCTCCACCCCTTCTGGCCAATAGGTCTACTTACCTTTGGAATTCCTGGGGCACAGGAAATGCCCCTATTCAAATGCAACTCAGAATGAGAAGCAATGCATGCTTTGTGAACACTGAGCGCACATTTGCTTGGGGAGTACCTGCCTGATCTCAGGCTCTGACCCTGTGCTGGGCCTGCAAACATGGGTGGAGGCTGCCCAGTGCACATGCTCTGCCCCTATGTATGTCTGTCCATCTACTGGGTGGAATTTAGAGTTGATGACACTGGAGCCCAGCCCAGACCAGCCAGTGAACTGCACACACACATTTCTACCTGCTTGTTTGATAGGTCCCAGTGAGTCTCCTCTGGCTACCTCAAGCCCAACATTGTCCTCCAAATTCCTTGTCCCCACTTAACCAGACTTTTCCTGCTGCTTCCTCATCCCACTGTGCAGGGACACTAGTTGTGCAGTTGTTGAAGCCAGAAACCTGAGAGTCACCTTCAACCTTTTCAGGGGAAAGAGCCCCTCCTCTGCTTCCCACCCTGCTGGTGCACCCATTTACTCAGTCTTTCAGGCATCTCTCCCCTGAGCATGTCTTAGTCTGTTACCTAACTCTCCACTCCCGCTGCCACGCACGCTACTTACTTGAACTAGCCAGCCCCTCCCTAACTGGCCTTCCTGCCTGCCCTCCTGCAATCCATCCATCATGTTTGCACCCAAGGAGAACTCTCTGTAGCAGCACAGCTTACTCCCTGGGTTAGCACCTGTCTGAGCTCAGTCCCATGTCTTTTCCACTTGATTTTCTTCTCAACCTCACACCTGACCACGCCAAGACCAAATTCCTTAGTGTCACACTCCAATTCAGTCATAATGGGGCCCAAGTCAATCTGCCTATCCAAATTTTTTACCCCTGCTGCCTTTGAATACATGTTGCCACTGACCACACTGTGCATCTGGAGGTCTCTGGGACTTTGCATTACCTTCTTGTGCCTGAATGCTTTCACTCACCTGAAAAATCCATTCCTGCTGCACAGCCTGTACCATGTGGCCACCTGGCGCCACTGGCCCACATCTGCAGGCAGAGCCCCAGGCGGTTCCTTCCCAGGACTCCCAGAGCATTCATAGGTGGTTTGATCCTGGCTGGAAGTCCCCGCTTCTATCACTGTCTATCACAGATACTTGTTTACCTATCTATGTTCTCAGGGTGTAAGTGCAGCTTCTGAGGCCTGAGATCATTGCCCATGTATTTCCCAATTTTTACTGCTCAACCAAGCCCATGTCTGGTACAGACTTGTGTCTCAGGGGGAGCAAATGTAGCAAGACAGGCAATGCTACGAGATGGATGTTGTGCAGTTTGGGCTGGTGGAGATAGGGCACAGGAAGTAGTGCAAGTGCCAGCACCTTTGAAGATGACACACATTGATAAGCAATCAGTGAAATATGTTAACACATAGTAAATCTTTGACTTGTTAGCAAAAGTGTCAGGCAGCATCTGCACAGAGAAGACTGAATTTCTGTCTCACTGAAGACATAAATCAGCATGCCTAGCTTCTCTGGGGAACTTTCTGGAAGCACTTATTTGATGCTGTTCAGAGTTCCAGGAATTTGAGGATCTTAATTATCTCAAGTTGACTCATTCCTGAGAATAGTAAGAATTTACCACATATTTGCAAGTGCTACTTGGAGTTTTTCTAAGGATTGCTTCAAATGTGTCAAGGCTCAGTTAATTGTCTCTTGTGTGTCTAGGACTAGAGACAAGTGAAGGGCATGACTGCTAGTTGCAGTGTGCATCCCCAGGGCTGGCAGAGGGTGTGCATTCATGGGCCTTGGCAGGTGTTCCAAACTAAGTTGATCCCAGGATCCTTTTTCCTGGACACTAGTGTGCCATAGAATCACACTTTGGGAAATACTGATCCTGTATGATATTTTTATTTTACAAAGCATACACCTGAGGCCCGAACAGGTGGAGGCCAGGAGGCTAGAAAGTGATAGAGCTAGAACTGGAACCCGGGTCTGCCTGCTCCTGGGTTTGGGCATCCCCTGCAAGCTATGTGGCTCCCAATGTAGGGCTGAAAGAAGGTTGTGTTAAGCAGGCATACACACACACACACACACACATGCACCTTGGCCAGAACTGGCCCTGGGTAGTAGATAGTATTTGTGTTGGCATCTGTTCACCTGGCCCACCTGTCAACAGCATTTTGGCACCAGCTACCCAACCTCCCAGCACCTGATTCCAGGCCACTCGGGTTCTCTGTGACCTCCAGTGGCTTTCCCCCACCTCTGTTCTGTGACGCAAGCAGAACTTTGACAGTATAATTCCTGTCCACTGCCTTCAGAGCAATGACTCAAAAGGGAAGTTGTCAGGAGTGAGCTGGTGAAGGTGGGCATAAGGCAGGGAGGCCTGTGAGGCAGAGCACACTGCCTCTGGGGCCTGTACTTCTGCCTCAGCCCTGGGCTGAGCACAGAGCTTTGGATGTGGCTGTTTGCAGCCAGATCCCTCCTCTCCCTTTGGTGGGGAGCTCTTGGAAACAGGAGTTACTGGGAAAGCAAAAGTAAAGAGCCCAGCCTCTCTCCGGAGCCTGGGCCTGCAGGACCAGTGAGCGGCTGCAGTCAGACTGTCTGCAGTGCTCTGGGTGGGCACTGGGGGCCGGGCACCACAGGGCAGAACTGAGCATCATACAGGTAATTGGGGTCCTGACTACCAGGGGCCGATTGAGGTTGGAGGAAAAAACCCAACTGAAATGCCCTTTCTCTCCTTGTCTCAGCCATGCAACCTCGAGTGGAAAGCAGCCACAGCAGCTCTGTAATTTGAGTGGAGGCAGGTGCTTTGTCCTCATGGCACAGCTGAGCAGAGAGGCTGCAACTGACCGAGGTCCTGCAGGAGGGGGACCACTAGCCCTCGGAGCCCCATCCACTGACCTGCACACTGCTTTCTCTCCACTCTGTGAGCCCTCTCAGATGGAACCACATCCAGAGGCAGAAAAACTAGGTCCCAGGGAGACCAGGATGCTGGATAATTCATGGAGAATAGACCAGGCCCCTCTCCATGCCGTCCAGCCCTGCCCACTTGCCGTAACATGCTTGGCTGAGCTTGCATTGAGGTTCTGAGGACAGCAGCCATCAGGAGATAGGGGCCCTGGTTCCCAGATCTGCTGGATAATTGTGGGAGCCGGAGCAAGGATCCTAACAGAAGGCAGGGATTTGAACTTAAGGCTTCCTGATGGTCTTGAATGTGGGAAACATGCTCCCCATCAGTTTCTGTTCTACTGCTAGACCTAAGTCAGCTCAGATGACACACACATTCTGCTGCACCCCTGTGGTTTGTGAGATAATGGTCCCACTTAACTGACTCCTTATGGTGTGGCAGCACTACACCCAGTACTCTGTGTGTATGAGCTCTTTCAATCACTGTCAGGATATTGGCAGCAAAATGTTGTCATAATCATTTTGTAGATGAGGACCTGAGGCTCAGCTTGCCCAAGGTACCCCAGAAGGGAGTGGCAAATATTCAAGCCCAGTTCTGTCCCCATGGCCCAGGCTTATACCCACCTCCCTGTAGGCAAATGGTCACTTACTCTTAGAATGGGCCAGGTCTTTGTTTCTCCAGCTTTATTGAGATATAATTTCTGTAACTGACACATGAGATGTATAAGTTGGAGGTATACAACATGATGATTTGATGTATGTGTATATTGCAAAATTATTACCACAGTTGGGTAGTTAATACCACCACTACCTCACATCATTACTGTTTTGTTGTTATGGTGGTGATTAGAACGTTAAGATAGACCCTCTTAGGAACTGTCAAGTACACAATACAGCTTGTCAACTGTAGTCACCACATGAAGTTACATCCCCAGAACCCATTCACCTTATCATTGGAAGTTGGTACCCTTTGACCAACATCTTCACATTTCCCCCACCCCCATCCCCAGCCCCTGGCAACCACCATTCCACTCTCTGTTTCTATCAGTCCTGCTGTGTTTAGGATTCCACATATCAATGAGCCATATACAGTATTTGTCTTTCTCTGACTGACTTATTTCACTTAGCATAATACCTTCAAGGTTCACCCATGTTGTTACAAATGGCAGGATTTCCTTATTTTTTTATGGCTGAATAATTTTCTTTATCCACTTTTCCACTGATGGACACTTAGTTGCTTCCATGTCTTGGCTATTGTGAATAATGCAGTGAACATAGGGGTGCAGATAGCTCTTCAAGCTCCTGACCTCATTTCCTTTGGGTATATATTCAGAAATGGGATTGCTGGTTCATATGGTCATTCTAGTTTTAATTTTTAGAGGAAACTTCATACTGCTTTCTATAGTGGCTGCACCGGTTTATGTTCCCAACAGTGTATGAGGGTTCCCTTTTCTCCATATCCTCCCTCATTAGCTCCTGTCTCTTTGATAATAGTCATTCTAACACGTGATCTCTCATTGTGGCAGTCACCCTGATGATTGGCAATGTGGCCGCTGTTTCATGTGCCTGTTGGCTGGGCCAGTTGTTGAATTTCCAGCTGACCACTGACACAGGGGAGAAGAAATCTCTGTAACTCAGAAGCAATATAGAGCCTTGCTATTACTCCTTGACTAGGGAAGGTGAATTTTCCATTCCCTGAGATGGACTAAGGGAGGAGGCTGTTTTCCCCTTAAAGGCTGGTGCCTGACTATGGCGGTCAGGTAGTGTAACATGGCGGTTAAGGGGAGAGTCGAAGGCATGGCTGGGTATACAAACTGAGTGATCAGATTAGTTCACATCTCTGTGCCTCAATTTCTCCATCTGTACAAAGTTGCTAATAGTAGTGCTTATCCTGAAGGTCAGTATGAGGTAAAATGAACTAATACCCATAAAACTCCAGGAACAGTGGTTGTGGTATATGCTCAGGAAATGTTACCTATTTGTATTAGTTGGCACTTTTGTGTGTTATTCTGTGCTTGATTTTCTCTGCCCATTCCATGTTTCTACTCTCAGATACTTCTTCAAGTAGTTCTAGAAAATATCTAGCTCTCCTGCTACCATCATATCCTGACAGGGCCAGCAGGGTGAAATCTCATGAACTGATGAACTTTAGAGCAGGCAGAGGAAGTTTAGAAAGAGGATCTGAGCACTTAGTGGTGTGGTTGGACACGTGGGAGCTCATCCACTGTTTTGCAGCCCAGACAACTTTAACCTCTGACCTCTGTGGTAGAGGATATACACAGAGGTCATAGACAGCTATTTGGAAAGGCTTCTGATATCAGCAGAATCATTTTACAAATGCAATCTCTAATGATATAATCAAGGTTTGTTTCTCTCCTTGGATGATAGAAGGCTACAGAAATGAAGCTGTTTACTCTAGTGGAAGATCTATAAGATTGACCAGAAAAGAGCCCATCTTTTGTCTTTTTCTTATTCTCCCTGTGAACAGTGCTCAGCCACATCGTTCAGCCGCTACGGCCTCTGCTTTGTTGCTGGAGCCATGCTGGCAGTGCTGGCCCAGATGGCTGGCACTGTTGGTGCTCACCCTCTTTCCTTCTTGCCTGAGTGACTTTGAATTGTCCCCACTAGGCTGAGCCTTCCTTTCCTGAAAGGCCTGCCTCCAAGCTGGGAGGTATCCAGGAGAAAGTACACTCAAAATAAAACCTGTGTTCCCCCAGCCTTGGCTTTCCTGAGCCTGGGTCACCGGACCTCCCCGCCTTTCCACCCTGTGATGTGGAGCAGAAGAGCAATGAGGAACCTGGGATCCTTTGCCAGCAAGGCTACAGCTGTCCTCAGGTACGTGGGATCAGTGGACAGAGCTGTGGAATTCAGGAGTCAACTCAAAGGCCTAGTATTGACCAACTCAGAGGTCTGAGGTCCAGTTCCCCTGCTGGCTTATCGGGAGCAAAGTTCACGCTTTCCTCTCTATCCTTACTGTATCTTTTCTCCAATTAATTTTTTTGCTTTTTGTTAATTCAGCAGGAGAAGAAAGGGACAGTATCTGTTGGCTCCCTAAAACCCAGGAGTGCTGACATTCCTCTGGCAGTGGTGACAGGGGAGTGACCTTAGAGCCGCCATCCATACAAGACACATCTCGGTCACATCACAGACGTGACGCATGAGACTCAGGCTTTCTCATGTGCATAATGCAGGAAATGCAGCTACCTCGGGAACTGGGTCATCCCAGTTAGGTGGAGGGGCAGACCTCCCCTCTCAGTGAAGGTGCAGTAAAGGGACTTATTTCACCCAAATCCAGTGCTAGGGCAAGGGAGAATGTGTAGGAAGTCATACTCTCTTCTGAAAATAAGGCAATAGGGTCAAATTCTTGGTGAATTACACTCTGGGGATCATTGCAGGGATCTCATTCCTGGGCTCCCAGCACAAGGCTGGAGAAGGAAGGACTGCAGACTGGGCAGAACAGATGTTATTAATTAATTGATTTATTTATTATTAAAGTATCATTGATATACAATCTTATGACGGTTTCACATACACAGCACAGTGGTTCAGCATTTACCCATATTATCCAGACCTCACTCACTCCCTTTCTGCAGTCACTCTCTACAGCATATAGTAAAATGCTGTAGTCATTACTGGTATTCTCCATGCTGTACTGCTGTCCTACTGACCTACCTATATTGTGATTGTGAACTGTAGTGGCCCTTAATCTCCTTCTCCTTCCCCACCCACCCACCCCAATTCCTTCCCTTCAATAACTACTAATCCCTTCTCTGTGTCTATGAGTCTACTGCTTTTTGTTCCTTCTGTTTTGCTTTGTTGTTATACTCCACAAATGAGTGAAATCATTTGCTTTTAGTCTTTTCTGCCTGACTTAATTCACTGAGAATAATACCCTTTAGATCCATCCATGTGGTTGCAAATGACAGGATTTGTTTTCTTTTTATGGCTGAATAATATTGCATTGTGTATATGTACCACATTTTCTTTATCCATTCATCTGTTGATGGACATTTAGGTTGCTTCCATATCTTGGCTATTGTAAGTAGTGGAGCAATAAGGATAGGGGTGCATATGTCTTTTTGAATTAGGGATCTTGTTTTCTTTGGGTAAATTCCTAGGAGTGGAATGACTGGTTCAAATGATATTTCTATTTTTAGTGTTTCGAGGAACCTCCATATTGCTTTCCACAGTGGTTGAACCAATTTATATTCCCACCAGCAGTGTCTAAGGGTTCCCTTTTCTCTGCATCCTCAACAGCATTTGTTGTTTCTTGTCTTTTGGATGCTGGCCATTCTAATTGGTGTGAGGTGATATATCATTGTGGTTTTAATTTGCATATCTCTGATGATTAGAGATGTGGAGCATCTTTTAATATGTCTGTTGGCCATCTGAATTTCCTCTTTGGAGAATTGTCTCTTCATATGCTCCACCCATTTTTAAATTGGGTTATTTGCTTTTTGGGTGTTGAGGCTTGTGAGTTCTTTACAAAATTTGTATGTTAACCCGTTATCAGATATGTCATTTACAGATATATTCTCCCATATTATAGGATGCCTTTTTGTTCTGTTGATGGTGTCCTTTGCCATACAGAAGATTTTTAGTTTGATGTAGTCCCAGTTGTTCATTTTTTATTTTGTTTCCCTTGGCCAAAGAGATGTGTCCAGGAAATAGTTGCTCATGTTCATATTCAAAAGATTTTTGTCTATGTTTTCTAATAAGAGTTTTATGGTTTCATGATTTACATTCAGATATTTGATCCATTTTGAATTTACTTTTGTGTATGGAATTAGGCAATGATTTAGTTTCATTCTCTTACACGCAGCTGTCTAGTTTTGCCACACCAGTTGTTGAAGAGGCTGTCATTTCCCCATTGTATATTCACAGCTCCTTTATGGTATATTAATTGACCATACATGTGTGGGTTTATATCTGGGCTCTATATTCTGTTCTAATTTATGGATCCAGAACATATGTTTGCAATGGCATTCCTTTTCTCTCTTTTCCTACCCCTTCCTTCCTCCTCTGCCTTCCCTCTTCCTCCCCCTTCCCTTCTCCTCCCCTCTTCCTTCTCTCTTTCCCTTTCTCCCTGTCACTCTTTCTTTCCCACTGGGCTTCAAAGCCAAGTACAAATTTATTGCCTACATGTCACATTCCTTCTATTAGTGGAGGATTCTCCAGGGCTGACTGTACAGAACTTTCTAGCAAATTATCCCACAGCATCACTGTAAAGGGTAGGTCACTCTTGAGAAGTGTTGTGGGTTGTGCAAGGAGAGGAATTCAGAGGACTTCCTAGGCCATTTAGTGACCTATTAGTCTCCCCTGCACACTTTCATTTAGCATTTCTGAGCACATGCTATGTCCACTGCACATACAAAAGCCTAAGTCTTCAGCAACTGCCTGGCCTGCTTTAATCACCCCAAGGATCTGAAGCAAGTCACAGCTCTGCAGATTGCTCCAATGTATCACAGCACTTTTCTGCCCAGTCACAAAGATTAACAAGAGTTCAGACTCTGAGGACACTTTTTCATTTCATATTTTGGAAACTTGAAATTTAATAAAAAAACAAAAGAGTCACTATAGAGACAATACATGGATACCAATGACCCAGTGGAACTAGTAGTAGATTTACACAGTTTCAAGTTTTTTCCTTCTTGTGTGGAAAGATTTAAGAGTGTTAGATTTTAGTAGCATTTTTTTGTTCTTCCATACTGCACTAGTACTTTCACTAAGATAGTGGTAAGTAGGAACCATAGGTTGTGTTTCACAATACAAAATCCAGCCTAATGGACTTGGAAAACAGCAGTTATAAAGAACTAAGTAAGTTAGAGTTAGGAAATGTTTCATTTATTCAACAATGTAATAAATAAGAGCTGGTATTTATGTTGCAGAACATTTACATGATGTACCTGCCTCTCCATCTTTTTTTCTCAGACATGTATTGAATCAAATTCTGGCACTACAACTAGAAAAGGCATCTTTGGGCAATGGTTACATGTGTTGGCCTCAGTGTATGCTCTTTGGGGTTCATATCAGTTGGTGTAATCTTGGACAAGTTATTTCAACTCTGCACTGTCACCTGTCCTGTGGGAAAAATCATGCATTGGTGTAAAGAGTAAAAGGAAAAATCTATGCAAGGAGCTTGGGGACAGTGCCTAGTGGATCATTGGTACCAGTGAGAGCTTGTTGTCATTATTGTATTTTATTGTAGTTCCAAGTTCTTGTCTTCCTGGTCCTTACCCTCTGGCAGAGGGGTCACATTAGGAGATAGCCATTCATCTGTGATGAAGGTCAGGAGAGAAGTGTTCTAGGAATGGGAATAACACAGACCAGACAGGTCAGGGAAGTCTTGCTGGAGGAAGCAATTACTCAGTGTCTTAAAGGACATGTTACAATGATCAGAGAGAGAGAACCGTGGGGAAAACCAACATTTCTGGACCTGGTGGGAGAAGGGAATCTTGTGGAGTCTGAGAAAATGTGCTTAGAAATAAATGTTGGCAAAGAATCGCAGAATGTAGAATGAGAGGAGGTTCAAGAGGGAGAAAATGATCAACACCAGACACTCTTGTGGGTTCAAGAAAAATAAAGACTAGACAGCATCCATTAGATTTAGAGACATGAAGTCATTTGGCTTCCCTAAGGGTTATTTCAGTCCAGCAGTGGTGAAGCAGCTCTTTGCTGTTAAATGTTTAACACCTGGTTGTTTTAAAGCATTTACCCATTTCAGTGGTATAAAAACTACCAACATGGTGGAGAGGGAGCCAAGATGGCGGCATGAGTAGAGCAGCGGAAATCTCCTCCCAAAACCACATATATTTTTGAAAATACAGCAAATACAACTATCCATAAAAGAGAGACCAGAAGATACAGGACAACAGCCAGGCTACATCCACACTGGCGAGAACCCAGCGCCTTGCAAAGGGGGTAAGATACAAGCTGCAGCCCGGCGGGACCCGAGCGCCCCTCACCCCAGCTCCCAGCAGGAGGAGAGGAGTCAGAGCGGGGAAGGAGAGGGCGCCCAGGACTGCTAAACACCCAGCCCTAGCCATCTGCACCAAAGCACAGAAACACAGTGCGTGCATGGGGTGCTGGAAACTAGAGAAACAGGACAGTAAAACCTGTGAGTGGATCGCCACAGCAGGAACCCCTGGGACAAAGAAAAGCGAGTGCTTTTTGAAAGTTTTAAAGGGACAAGACCCCACAGCTGGACGGAAACATCCTGGGACACTTAGCCCAGCAGCTGGGAATCCTGGGGAGCTCCAGGTGCCCTAACCCCTGGGTGGCAGTACAACTCGGGGGCCCTTCACAGAGATAAATAGCCTTCCGCCCATTTCCCCTCCAACGCGGCTCTGCCATAGTGGAGAAGCAGCCTGAGGCAGCAGGGTAGAGCTTCTTTCACAGTGGCCAGGCAAGAATTAGAAACCCCGTCCGTGCACAGCTGCCCAGCACAAGCCACTAGGGGTTGCTGTTCTCCCAGGAAAGAAAGGCCACAACTAGCAAGAAGGGATGTTCTCCCAGTCAACACATTGACAGCTCCCCACAAATACCTCTATCGCCATGAAAAGGCAAAAGAATTTGATACAGACCAGACTAACCCAGACATCCTCCCCTGATAAGGAATCTGGGGAGATAGACCTAACCAATCTTCCTGTAAAAGAATTCAAAATAAAGGTCATAACCATGCTGATGGGGCTGCAGAGAAATATGCATGAGCTAAGGGATGACATATGGAAGGAGATTACAGAAATGAAACAATCTCTGGAAGGATTTGTAAGCAGAATGGATAAGATGCAAGAGGCCATTGATGGAATAGAAACCAGAACACAGGAACACATAGAAGCTGACACAGAAAGAGATAAAAGGATCTCCAAGAATTAATCAATATTAAGAGAACTGTGTGGCCAATCAAAATCAAACAATATTCACATTATAGGGGTACCATAAGAAGAGAGACAAAAAGGGATAGAAAGTGTATTTGAAGAAATAATTGCTGAAAAATTCCCCAAATTGGAGGAGGAAATAATCGATCAGACCACGGAGGTACACAGAACTCCGAACAGAAGGGACCCAAGGAGGACAACACCAAGACACATAATAATAAAAATGGCAAAGATCAAAGACAAGGACAGAGTTTTAAAGGCAGCTAGAGAGAGGAAAAAGGTCACCTACAAAGGAAAATCCATCAGGCTATCATCAGAATTCTCAACAGAAACCCTACAGGCCAGAAGAGAATGGCATGATATACTTAATACAATGAAACAGAAGAGCTTTGATGCAAGAATACTGTATCCAGCATGATTATCATTTAAATGTGAAGGAGGGATTGAGCAATTCCCAGACAAGCAAAAGTTGAGGGAATTTGCCTCTCACAAACCACTTCTACAGGGTATTTAAAGGGACTGCTCTAGATGGGAGCACTCCTAAGGCTAAACAGATGTCACCAGAGAAAATAAAAACACAGCAAAGAAAACAGACCAACCAAATACTAACTAAAGGCAAAAAAATAAAATCAACTACCCACAAAAGCAGTTAAAGGAAATACAAAAGAGCACAGAATAAAACACCCAACATATAAAGAATGGAGGAGGAGGAATAAGAAGGGAGAGAAATAAAGAATCACCAGACAGTGTTTATAATAGCTCAACAAGTGAGTTAAGTTAGGCAGTAAGATAGTAAAGTAGCTAACCTTGAACCTTTGGTAACCACGAATCTAAAACCTGCAATGGCAATAAGTACATATCTTTCAATAATCACCCTAAATTTAAATGGACTGAATGCACCAATCAAAAGACACAGAGTAATAGAATGGATAAAAAAGCAAGACCCATATGCTGCTTACAAGAGACTCACCTCAAACCCAAAGATATGCACAGACTTAAAATCAATGTATGGAAAAAGATATTTCATGCAAGCAACAGGGAGAAAAAAGCAGGTGTTGCAGTACTTATACCAGACACAATAGACTTCAAAACAAAGAAAGTAACAAGAGATAAAGAAGGACATTACACAATGATAAAAGGCTCAGTTCAACAAGAGGATATAACCATTCTAAATATATATGCACCCAACACAGGAGCACAAGCATATGTGAAACAAATACTAATAGAACTAAACGAGGAAATAGAAAATCCATCAATATCATCCACCACATAAACAAAAAGAAAGACAAAAACCATATGATCATCTCCATAGATGCTGAAAAAGCATTCAACAAAATTCAACATTCACTCATGATAAAAACTCTCAGCAAAATGGGTATACAGGGCAAGTACCTCAACATAATAAAGGCCATATATGATAAGCCCACAGCCAACATTATACTAAACAGCGAGAAGCTGAAAGCTTTTCCTCTGAAATCAGGAACAAGACAGGGATGCCCACTCTCCCCACTGTTATTCAACATAGTACTGGAGGTCCTGTCCATGGCAATTAGACAAAACAAAGTAATACAAGCAATCCAAATTGGTAAAGAAGTTAAACTGTCACTATTTGCAGATGACATGATACTGTACATAAAAAACCCTAAAGACTCCACTCCAGAATTACTAGAACTGATATCAGAATACAGCAAAGTTGCAGGATACAAAATTAACACACAGAAATCTGTGGCTTTCCTATACACTAACAATGAACTACTAGAAAGAGAAATCAGGAAAACAATTCCATTCACAACTGCATCAAAAAGAATAAAATACCTAAGAATAAACCTAACCAAGGAAGTGAAAGATCTATACTCTGAAAACTATAAGACACTCTTAAGAGAAATTAAAGAGGACACTAGCAAATGGAAACTCATCTCATGCTCTTGGCTAGGAAGAATTAATATAGTCAAAATGGCCATCCTGCTGAAAGCAATATACAAATTTGATGCAATCTCTATCAAATTACCAACAACATTCTTCAACGAACTGGAACAAATAGTTCAAAAATTCATATGGAAACACCAAAGACCCCATATAGCCAAAGCAATCTTGAGGAGGAAGAATAAAGTGTGGGGGAATCTCGCTCCCCAACTTCAATCTCTACTACAAAGCCACTGGCACATGAACAGAGCCACAGACCAGTGGAACAGAATAGAGACCCCAGAAATTAACCCCAACATATATGGTCAATTAATATACGATAAAGGAGCCATGGACATACAGTGGGTAAATGACAGCCTCTTCAACAGCTGGTGTTGGTAAAAACTGGACAGCAACATGCAAGAGAATAAAAACGGATCTTTGTCTAACCCCATACACCAAAGTAAATTCAAAATGGATCAAAGACCTGAATGTAAGTCCTGAAACCATAAAACTCTGAGAAAAAAACATAGGCAAAAATCTCTTGGACATAAATATGAGCAACTTCTTCATGAATATATCTCCCTGGGCAAGGGAAACAAAAGCAAAAATGAACAAGTTGGACTCTATCAAGCTGAAAAACTTCTGTACAGCAAAGGACACCATCAATAGAACAAAAAGGTACCCTAGAGTATGGGAGAATATATTCATAAATGACAGACACCAAATGACACAAATTACAGTTCACCAAAGAATAAATTCAGATGGCCAACAGACACATGAAAAGATGCTCCACATCTCTAGTCATCAGAGAAATGCAAATTAAAACCACAATGAGATATCATCTCACACCAGTAAGGACTGCTACCATCCAAAAGACAAACAACAACAAATGTTGGCGAGGTTGTGGAGAGAGGGGAGCCCTCCTACACTGCTGGTGGGAATGTAAATTAGTTCAACCATTGTGGAAAGCAGTATGGAGGTTCCTCAAAATAGACTTACCATTTGACCCAGGAATTCCACTCCTAGGAATTTATCCTAAGAATGCCGCACTCAAGTTTGAAAAAGACAGATGCACCCTTATGTTTATCGCAGCAATTTACAATAGCCAAGAATTGGAAGCAACCTAAATGTCCACAAGTAGATGAATGGATAATGAAGATGTGGTACATATATACAATGGAATATTATTCAGCCATAAGAAGAAAACAAATCCTACCATTTGCAACGACATGGATGGAGCTAGAGGGTATTATGCTCAGTGAAATAAGCCAGGCAGACAAAGACAAGTATCAAATTATTTCACTCATATGTGGAGTATAAGAATAAAAAAAAAACTGAAGGAACAAAACAGCAGCAGAATCACAGAACCCAAGAATGGATTAACAGTTACCAAAGGGAAAGGGACTGAGGAGGATGGGTGGGAAGGGAGGTATAAGGGGGGGGAAGGAGGTATTATGATTAGCATGTATAATTAGCATGTGGGGGGGGCATGGGGAGGGCTGTGCAACACAGGGAAGACAAGTAATGATTCTACACTGATGGATATTGACTGTAATGGGGTGTGTGTGGGGTACTTGGTGAATAGGGGAGCCTAGTAAACATAATGTTATTCATGTAATTGCAGATTAATGATAACAAAAAGAACCTACCATCATGGCTGATTTAAAGCTACCTAGGTGGGGTCCCTGAATCCAGACCGGGTAGACATGCTTACAAGTTAGTCCTCTGTAGTCATGGCAGAGTGGCCTGGCAACAAAGCAGAGATGGGCAGACGTTCAAGTTTTGAGTTCATAAACTCTTGATAGTATCTGTATAAGCAATGTGGTAAATACACTGTCCTCAGTGCAGCTGCCCTCGACAACTCTGAATGCTGGCATTTGGCCGAGACCCTCCTCTCTGGGCACACCACTGATTCTATGGTGCTTTAGCCTTGCTGTTTTCAACAGCTCCTCTTCTGTCTTCTCCCTCTCAGAAAAACCTGCTGTCTTACTATGAGTAAGCTGAAACCAAACTTTCCCAATGCTCAACATGGAATGGAATATCAACAAAAAGGACTGAGCATGAAGAGGTGGTCCCTCTGCCTCTTAGCACATTTAGGGCAGAGTATGTCCTGACCAGCTGACATAGAATTTAGGCCCACTTGGCAGGGATGCTTAGGAGTGTAAAGGTGGCTCACCCTTTCTTTGCTTGACCACTGGGATGATCTGATTTGGGGCTCAAAAAGCAACTTTTTAGTTTTAATCTAGTTTCTCAAGTTGATGTACCTTACATGAATGAAAATATACTATCCAACTAATCTGACTTCCCATCTACTTGCTGGTTATATCTCTCAATGCAAAATTATGCATTGTCTTTCTGGCTAATACAGCAGCTTCCTGTGCGTTTGGGTAGTAGGATTCAACACATGACAGCCACATAGGGAAATGATGATAACAGCACTTACATAACACTCAATATATTCAAGGCTCTCTTATAAGTACTTCATATGTGAATCCAAACAACAACCCTGTGAGGCCTCCATTTTACTTATGAGTAAGTTGGGGCACAGATAGATGTACTAATTGTTCCACGGTCACACAGAAAGCATCAGAACCAGGTTTTGAATGTAGGCATATTGTTCCTGGTATCCTAACCACTACCATATGCTGGCTTCTAACTGGAGTGTTCTGGAGCTGAGAATGACACCCTGCACTCCTTGGCCCTATCTAATTAGGTGCAGAAAGCCTGGAAGATTCCAAGTAAACACAGGCTCTGTGCCCATCCCTGGAAGGGATGCAGTAGAGGCTGAAGGAGGGCCATTAAGGAAAGCCTCCTTCTCACTTTGAGGTGCTGACACCCACTCCTGAAGATCCTCTGCACTCACCTGGCTTCTGTGGTTTCTGGGGACTAATCGGTGGTTATTCTGGCCCCAGATATCTGCATCCTGGTGAAGAGGCTTAGCCCAGGTTCTGGGAATACATTTCAGCTGACCTGCACAAGTAACAAATCCTGTCCTCCCACACCTCTAACTCCCTGGGTACTATCAGAGAATGTTATTTGAGTTTCTTCTTGTCCCAGGGTCTCCTGATCATGCTTTATTTCCCCATTTCTTTGGGCACTTTGTATCTGAGGCTAGACCATTAAGAGGCTATAATAAGGGAATTCATTGGAGACAGTAGTTAAATAAAAAGTTATGCCTGCTAGGACTCCCTCCTTGGCTTTGCAACTCCTTATGAGAAGATGACAGGCTTTACCTTCCATGTTCCCCACACCTTGGGTGGAGGGAGTGGGTGCCCCTGTGAGCTGCTCTCAAGGAGCTTCTCAGAAGACGAGGCATCTTTGGGGGTGTTGGAGAGGCCTCAATGATGAACAAAAGTAACTTCGAGGCAGATGGAAGGACTGGTATCCCCTGGCGTGTTCATACATCTTTTGTCTCAGGTTGAGTTTAATACTGTGGGTTTAATGGTGTCCTGGCTGTATTGGGAAGCTCACTGGATTGGGGCAAGACAGAGCTAGATTCCCCCCACCCCCATCGTCATGGTAGAGGAAGAAGGTTCCCTTTGCAGAGAGGGCAAGGTGGTTGTGCTCAGGGCATGGAGGCAGTGTACTCCTCTTCTGAGGCAGCTCCTGTAGGTCATCTGCTTCTTTGAGCATTAGCGTCATCACAGCACAACAAAAGCCTGCAGCTGTAGGACTTACAGACCCTCATAAACCTAACATTTACATGGCTCTGTTGACAGTGTAGAAAATTCTGATAGAGACTTTTGTTGTCAGTATTGTTGCATTTAAAAAATAAATCATTCATCTGCCCTTGGCACCTGAGTCCTACAGGGCAAATACACAACAGCAATTCATTCTTGGAGATGGTATCTTCAAGGTATATGGTTACTAAATAGAATGAGTGTCCCCATTTCTGCCTCAGGACCTGACTAGGTGGTGTGTGACATGGGTGCCTTCGTCCTTGATGGCAGGAATAAAAGGCAAAGCCAACAGCTGAACATCCACATTTCCCTACAGTTTATGGATAATTAACAATTAACCCCATCCTTTTACAAGGCCTCAATTTATAGTGTTCTTAAACCCTTCCTTTAGCAAATGCAAGACTTCACGAAACTTACAACAGCTTTTTCCACAAGCACACATTTGGGATTGCCTGCTGTCCAGATTGGTCTCTAAGTGTGCTAGATGGCTCCTGGCATGGTGTCTGGGGCTCTGACAACCCACTTAGTAGTAATATCACAGCCATCATCATTATACGAGCCTATGAAGAGCCATGAGGGCAGTGCTGATCAGTATCCTGACTGTATTTTCATCATCTAAAGTGTGTGAAGTGGCCTTGTAAACTGCAAACATTTTCTGTTTTGTAACTTTGGTATCCATTTCAGCACTTCCAACCATAGAATCACCACTTGTCTTCTCTCTGTTATACTGCCTTCCCTGTGCCCCTCCCCTACATTATGTGTGCTAATTGTAATGTCCCCTTTCCCCTTTCCCCTCCCTTCCCACCCATGCTCCCCAGTCCCTTTCCCTTTGGTAACTGTTAGTCCATTCTTGGGTTCTGTGAGTCTGCTGCTGTTTTGTTCCTTCCGTTTTTTCTTTGTTCTTATACTACACAGATGAGTGAAATCATTTGGTACTTGTCTTTCTCCACCTGGCTTATTTCACTGAGCATAATACCCTCTAGTTCCATCCATGTTGCTGCAAATGGTAGGATTTGTTTTCTTCTTATGGCTGAATAGTATTCCATTGTGTATATGTACCACCTCTTCTTTATCCATTCATCTACTGATGGACATTTAGGTTGCTTCCATTTCTTGGCTATTGTAAATAGTGCTGCGATAAACATAGGGGTGTATATGTCTTTTTCAAACTGGGCTCCTGCATTCTCTGGGTAAATTCCTAGGAGTGGAATTCCCAGGTCAAATGGTATTTCTATTTTGAGCTTTTTGAGGAACCTCCATACTGCTTTCTACACTGGTTGAACTAATTTACATTCCCACCAGCAGTGTAGGAGGGCTCCCCTTTCACCACATCCTCACCAACATTTGTTGTTGTTTGTCTTTTGGATGTTGGCCATCCTAACTAGTATGAGGTGGTATCTCAATGTGGTTTTAATTTGCATTTCTCTGATGATTAGCGATGTGGAGCATCTTTTCATGTGCCTTTTGGCCATCTGAATTTCTTCTTTGGAGAAGTGTCTGTTCAGATACTCTGCCCATTTTTCAATTGAAATATTTGCTTTTTTTTGTTGAGGTGCATGAGCTCTTTGTATATTTTGGGTGTCAACCCTTATCGGATCTGTCATTTATGAATATATTATCCCATACTGTAGGATGTATTTTTGTTCTACTGATGGTGTCCTTTGCTGTACAGAAGCTTTTTACTTTGATATAGTTCCACTTGTTCATTTTTGCTTTTCTTTACCTTGCCCATGTAGATATGTTCATGAAGAAGTTGCTCATGTTTATGTCCAAGAGATTTTTGCCTATATTTTCTTCTAAGAGTTTTATGGTTTCATGACTTACGTTCAGGTCTTTGATCCATTTCGAGTTTACTTTTTTGCATGGGGTTAGACAATAATCCAGTTTAATTCTCTTGCATGTAGCTGTCCAGTTTTGCCAACACCAACTGTTGAAGAGGCTGTCATTTCCCCATTGTATATCCATGGCTCCTTTATCATATATTAATTGACCATATATGCTTGGGTTTATATCTGGACTCTCTATTCTGTTCCACTGGTCTATGGGTCTGTTCTTGTGCCAGTACCAAATTGTCTTGGTGACTGTAGCTTTGTAGTAGAGCTTGAAGTTGGGAAGCAAGATCACCCCCTCCTTTATTCTTCCTTCTCAGGATTGCTTTGGCTATTCTGGGTCTTTTGTGGTTCCATATGAATTTTAGAACTTTTTGTTCCAGTTTGTTGAAGAATGCTGTTGGTATTTTGATGGGGATTGCAGTGAGTCTGTAGATTGCTTTAGGCAGGATGTCCATTTGGACAATATTAATTCTTACTACCCAAGGGCATGGGATGCATTTCCATTTATTAGTGTCCTCTTTAATTTCTCTTGAGAGTGTCTTGTAGTTTTCAGGGTATAGGTCTTTCAATTCCTTGGTTAGATTTATTTCTAGATATTTTATTCTTTTTGATGCAATTGTGAATGGAATTGTTTTCCTTATTTATCTTTCTGCTAGTTCATCATTAGTGTATAGGAATGCCACAGATTTCTGTGTATTAATTTTGTATCCTGCAACTTTGCTGAATTCAGTTATTAGTTCTAGTAGTTTTGGAGTGGATTCTTTAGGGATTTTTATGTACAATGTCATGTCATCTGCAAACAGTGACAGTTTGACTTCCTCCTTGCCAATCTGGATGCCTTATATTTCTTTGTTTTGTCTGATTGCTGTGGCTAGGACCTCCAGTACTATGTTGAATAACAGTGGGGAGAGTGAGCATCCGTGTCTTGTTCCCAATCTTAGGTGAAAAGCTTTCAGTTTCTTGCTGTTAAGTATAATGTTGGCTGTCGGTTTGTCATATATGGCCTTTATTATGTTGAGCTACTTGCCCTCTATACCCATTTTGTTGGGAGTTTTTATCATGAATGAATGTTGAATTTTGTTGAATGCTTTTTCAGCATCTATGGAAATGATTATGTGGTTTTTGTCCTTTTTGTTGATGTGGATGATGTTGGGTTTTCGAATGTTGTACCATCCTTGCATCACTGAGATGCATCTCACTTGATCATGGTGTATGATCCTTCTGATGTATTTTTTAAATTCAGCTTGCTAATATTTTGTTGAGTATTTTTGCATCTCTGTTCATCAGGGATGTTGCTCTGTAGTTTTCTTTTCTTGTGGTGTCTTTGCCTGGTTTTGGTATTAGAGTGATGCTGGCCTCATAGAATGAGTTTGGAAGTATTCCCTCTTCTTGTACTCTTTGGAAAACTTTATGGAGAATGGGTATTAGGTCTTCACTAAATGTTTCATAAAATTCAGCAGTGAAGCCATATGATCCAGGGATTTTGTTCTTAGGTAGTTTTCTGATTACCAATTCAATTTCATGCTGGTAATTGGTCTGTTTAGATTTTCTGTTTCTTCCTGGGTCAGTCTTGGAAGGTTGTATTTTTATAGGAAGTTGTCCATTTCTTCTAGGTTTTCCAGTTTGTTAACATATAGATTTTCATGGTACTAGCTAAGGAATTCTTTGAATTTCTGTGGTGTCTGTAGTGATTTTTCCTTTCTCATTTCTGATTCTGCTTATGTGCATAGATTCTCTTTTTTCCTTAATAAGTCTGGCTAGGGGTTTATCTATTTTGTTTATTTTCTCAATGAACCAGCTTTTGGTTTTATTGATTTTTTCAATTGTTTTATTTTCTCAATTTTATTTATTTATGCTGTAATCTTTATTCTGTCCCTCCTTCTGCTGACTTTGGGCCTCATTTGTTCTTCTTTTTCCAGTTTCAATATTTGTGAATTTCGACTATTCATTTATGATTGTTCTTCCTTCTTTAAATATGCCTGCATTGCTATATACTTTCCTCTTAGAACTGCCTTCACTGCATCCCGCAGAAGTTGGGGCTTTGTGCTGTTGTTTTCATTTGTCTCCATATATTGCTTCATTTCTGTTTTCATTTGGTCATTGATCCACTGATTATTTAGGAGCATGTTGTTAAGCCTCCATGTGTTTGTGAGCCTTTTTGTTTTCTTTGTACAATTCATTTCTAGTTTTATACCTTTGTGATCTGAGAAGTTGGTTGATTCAATTTCAATCTTTTTGAATTTATTGAGGCTCTTTTTGTGTCCTAGTATGTGGTCTATTCTGGAAAATGTTCCATGTCTACTTGAGAAGAATGTGTATCCTGCTGCTTTTGGGTGTAGAGTTCTGTAGATGTCTATTAGGTCCATCTGTTATAGTGTGTTGTTCAGTGCCTCTGTATCCTTACCTATTTTCTGTTTGGTTAGTCTGTCCTTTGGAGTGAGTGGTGTGTGAAATGTCCTAAAATGAATGCATTACATTCTTTTTCCTCCTTTATTTCTGTTAGTATGTGTTTCACATATGTAGGTGATCCTGTGTTCAGTGCATAGATATTTCTAATGCTTATATCCTCTTGTTAGACTGACCCCTTTATTATTATGTAATGTCCTTCTTTATCTCTTGTGACTTTCTTTGTTTTGAAGTGTATTTTGTCTGATACAAGTACTGAAACACCTGCTTTCTTCTCCCTGTTGTTTTCATGAAATATCTTTTTCCATCCCTTTACTTTTAGTTTGTGTATGTCTTTGGGTTTGTAGTGAGTCTCTCGAAGGCAGCATATAGATAGGTCTTGTTTTTTTATCCATTCTATTACTCTGTGTCTTCTTGGTGGGAGCCATGCTACTCAAGCTCTGTAGCAAAGCTCAGGCTGGAGGAAGACCCCCACAAAACAGGGGCCTTCGCAGCTGGCTCCCCCTATTACCCACCTTGATTTTGTTTTCCTCCATTATACTATTGGCTTTGCTTTTGCTTGCATTTTTGCCAAGGGTTAACTAACCTTTGCTGAACAGTGTGGAGAAGATAAGAACATAAGTTTCCCAGAAGCTTTTCAGGACAGTGCTCCTAAAGAATGGAACATGCAGGGGCCAGATGGCGATCTTGGCATAAAATACTGAAACTTACTGTTAGTTAGTCAAACACTGACTGCCCCATCTCCTCTAAATGGGAACACCCCCCCTTTTTTTTTTATCACAATGCTAGTGAAACTAGTGAAGGAGTGTTTTATATAAATAGAGTTATGAGAGAATGTTGAATATAATAACCCTGTCTGACACTTAACCATCTTCTCATGTTTTCTTCTATTTGCTACTTCTACAACTTTTCTTCTTCTTTCCCAATTACAGCCATGTACTAGAATTTGTGCCCCATATGTGAAATTGCCAAATACCATAATTTCTCAAGAAGTAAAGATACCTCAAGACAAGTGCTGGGCATGGAAGCCACAGGGCATAAATCTGCAAAGAAGTAAAAAGTTAACCTTTTCAAAAAATATTACTTCTCTCTCACTTACCAGCTTTACATCTCCTGTACGGCCCCAGAAGATGGCTCATTAGCCAGAGACAGGTAAGATTCCTCAAGGGAGGAACAACCTAAGACAGGCACAGTTGCAGGGGAGCCATCAGGTGAGAAAATGGGGGCCAACAGAGGTGAGGCTTAGAACCTCACACCCCCCGCAGTTTTGAGAGAAATCTTCTACACCCATGGATGTTTTGTTGCCCTTGTCCAGCTTAGATTAATACTTAGTCTATAGGCACAGACCTGACCATCTACACCTGCCTTTTTACAGCATTAAGTCATGCTTTCTATCTGTATCTTGCATATACCTACTATGTCATTTTATTAGAAACGTAAAGGAGAAAATGTGAGATTCACATATAAAGTATAAAAATCAAATGAATAATTATACATTATATTTGACTTGATTGTTTATAGTTTAAAATTTGTAGTCAAAACAGAAACAGTTTCTATGATATGAATGCCCTTGCATTGTTCATCATGTAAAAACTTCTTTAGTCCCTGAAGTAGTGGAGTCATAAAGACCTACATATTATTTGTCATGGAGATTTTGGTATCCACCCAGAAGAAAGAGAAATATAGATAAGAAAGGGAAATTTAGTTTGCTGCCTACTGTGCCCTATAAAGTGGTGTATAATGAAGATATGAGTTTATGATTTTAGATTGATTATAAATTTATTAAATCCTCTAAGAATATTTTTTGTGGGAAAGAATCCTAGCTAACTGTGGCAGTAGGTAACTTGTATTTCACCCTGAGCCGATAGACTCCATAGTCACTGCTACATACTGCATGCTCCTGCGGTCACATGCACTACTTAGAAACTGCGTTGCATAGAAACATAAAACATAAAAGAGTACATGTTGCTAGGAGAAGTTTCGGTCAAAGAAAAGAAAAATGATCACCTGTCTAACACTTGACCAGCCATGTATAGATTAGAAAGAAATAGAAAGAAAAAAGCTTGCCTATACTTAGTAATCAACTGCCTATACCAATTAATCAACAGAACATTAAAAATGAATCATATCCTTGTGCAAAATGGCATAAATAAAGCTGTCATTGGTGCTTTGTTGAGAGAACTCCTCCAGCTGACTCCATGTCCTGTCTCTCCATACGCTGACTCCATCCTGCACCTTTGGGCATCCCACCCCTAGGCTGGAGCTGGACTCCCGCATCTTCTGACTGGTGTATTCAGTCCATCTACATTTAGGGTGATTATCGATGGATATATACTTATTGCCATTGCAGGCTTTCAATTCGTGGTTACTAAAGGTTCAAGGGCCGCTTCTTTTCTATCTGTCTAACTTAACTCATTATTATGCTATTATAAACAGAATCTGATGATTCTTTATTTCCCTCTCTTCTTTTTCTTCCTCCTCCACTCTTTATATGTTAGGTGTTTTATTCTGTACTCTTTGTGTGTCCCTTGACTGATTTTGTGGATAGCTGATTTTATTTTGCCTTTTGTTAGTATTTGGTTGGTCTACTTTCTTTATTCTGATTTATTTAATCTGGTAAGAGCTATTTAGCCTTAGGCATACTTGCATCTAGAGCAGTCCCTTTGAAATACACTGTAGAGATGGTTTGTGGGAGGTAAATTCCCTAAAGTTTTGCTTATCTGGGAATTGTTTATCCCTCTTTCAAATTTAAATGATAATTGTGCTGGATACAGTATTTTTGGTTCAAGGCCCTTCTATTTCATTGCATTGAATATATCATGCCATTTCCTTCTGGCCTGTAAGGCTTCTGCTGAGAAGTCTGATGATAGCCTGATGGGTTTTCCTTTGTAGGTGATCTTTTGTCTCTCTCTGGCTGCCTTTAATACTCTATCCTTGTCTTTGATCTTTGCCATTTTAATTATTACATGTCTTGGTGTTGCCCTCCTTGGGTCTCTTGTGTTGGGAGATCTGTGGACTTGCATGTTCTGAGAGACTATTTCCTTCCCAGATTGTGGAAGTTTTCTGGAATTATTTCTTCAAAGACACTTTCTATCCCGTTTTCTCTCTCTTTGTCTTCTGGTACCCCTATAATGTGAATATTGTTCCATTTGGATTGGTCACACAGTTCTCTTAAAATTTTTTTATTCCTAGAGACCCTTTTATCTCTCTCTGCCTCAGCTTCTCTGTATTCCTGTTCTCTGAATTCTATTCCATTAACAGTCTCTTCCACCTCATCCAGTCTGCTCTTAAATCCTTCCATTGTCTGTTTCATTTCAGTTACCTCCCTCCTGAATTTATCCCTTAGCTCTTGAATATTTCTCTGTGGCTCCATCAGCATGCTTATGATTTTTATTTTGAATTCTTTTTCAGGAAGATTGGTGATTTCAGTCTCACCAAACCCTCTCTCTAGTGTTTGAGTGATTTTGGACTGGACTAGTTTCTTCTGCCTTTTCATGGCGATGGGAGTGGTTGCTGGAGAGTGGCGCATGTATCAGCTGGGAGAACAAAGTCCCTTCCTTCCTGCTGGTCACCTTGGTTGTCTCCACTGTCTGTACCAGTTATCTGCACACAGGGAGCAGCCTCTGAGTCTGGACCGGTTAGCCACGTGCAGGTAGAAGCCTCTGTGCTAAGCTGTGTGGTTGCTGTAGGCAGGGCTGCTCCCCAGCTGTTCCTCAACAATGGCAGGTCAGCCGGTTTGCTTGCAGTGCCAGTGGGGGGAAGGAATGGCAGGCTGCTTATCGCAGTGAGAAGGTTCGGAGCTGTGCTGCCACCTAGGGTTTTTGGGCGGCTGAAGTTACTTAAAGTTCCCAGCATGCTGGGCTGACTGTGCCAGGACAACTTTTTCCACCTTTTAAACCCTTGTCCCTTTAAGACTTTTAAAGTGCCTGCTTTTCTTCCGTCCCAGGGCAGCTGGCTGTGGGAACTTGTTCACAGTCTTAATCTCGGATTTTGCTTTTCTGCTCTTCTAATATCCAGAGCACCATGCAATATGAGTCTGTGCTCCCAGGGCAGACCACCGGGGCTGGTTATTTAGAAGTCCTGTGCTTCCACTCCCTCCCCACTCTGATTCCCTTCCTCCCGCCAGTGACCTGGGGTTGGGTTGGGGGAGTGCCTGGGTCCCACCAGGTCATGGCTTTGTATCTTACCCTTTTCCATGAGATGTTGGGTACTCACAGATGTAGATGTAGCCTAGGTGGTATACTGTGTCTTCTGGTCACTCTTTTAGGAATAGTTGTATGGGTGGTATTTTCAAAATATATATGGTTTTGGGAGATTTCCACCACCCTACTCATGCTGCCATCTTGAGAAAATCGCTAGCCATGTATTTTTGAGCAAGTACCGTTGTATCTCTTGGTTTCAGAATTGTCTGTTCTGTAAAATGAAGAGGTTGGAGTAGAAAATTCTTTCTTTTGTATTTTGCTTTATAGTTCTAAAAATTCTTTTGTTAAGACTTCCTCATCTGACCTCATAACAACCTGTGAATTAGGCAAAATAGGTATTAATTTTTCTATTTTACAAATAGGCCAGATCGGCAAACCCTGTGTCATTTACTTCCATCTATCTCCTGCTAAACCACTATACTCCTACCTTCTGAGGCTTCTGAGAGTTGATGAGAAATCTTGGAGCTTGGGGATATAGAACTAGAAGATAGGGAAATGGTGGGGTGGGAAGAGGAAGACAGTTACTTATTTTAAATAGTTTTCTTCTAGGTTCCTCATGATTTAAACAGTAATCTTTTAGCCTGATAACATTTTTGTTAATCACTGTCTGTCTCCCCTGAGTCATTCTGATCCCTGAGGCAAGGAGCCAGTTTTCTTCTGAAGGAAGGTTATTGCTTCTCCTAATGTCTGGAGGATGGGGATATCTTGAAGGTTTGTATTTGTGTTTGGTGAAGAAGCAGGAAGGGCTTGCCAATGTTTAGGACAACTCATTCTCCATTTTATAATGGTTGTCCTTCCAAATCTTAACAATTATCCAACTATTTCATTCAAACATTTTTGAAGCAGATACCCATAGTATTTCTATCATCTGTCTGTATCTATCTATCACCTATTATCTATAATCTACCTATTGTTATTTATATCTATCTATAGCCTATGCATCTAAATCTATATCTCTATTATCTATGTATAACAATTGTCTCTATTATCTATATCTATCATCTGTCTATCATCTATCATCATTTATTTATCTATCAATCCTCTATCATCTATTCTGTGCTCTATTAGGCACTAGAATGCAAATACAAAAGCTCAAGACAGCTTTTGCCTTAAATGACCTCATGTCATGAACACAACATGATCATGAGTATGACATGTTGTCAAACTACTACATGTATATAACACTTTTCTTCTTTGCTCATTAAATATGAAGTAGATTTGAAAACATGTCGGTATTGCTCCTGTGAACACCAGTCATTGGCTTTAGTAAATTTGCCTGGTATTCTCAAGAGGGGACATTACTGTGGGAGAGGTTTCTGGCTGAAGTCTGTCAGAAATACTGCCAAAGTATGAAATCAGCCAAGATTTTTTGGTGCCCTTCCAACCTCCCTGACTCTCAAACCTCCAATGCCTTCAAACTGTCCCCCAGCTTTCCAAGACCTCATCTTTTTGCATCTCACTCAAATATGCTTTACTTGGGAAGCTAATGCTTAGAATTTTTCTATTTAGTCTTTAGCTGCTCAAAGTGTATCTATACTCTTTTTCAGATGCTATGGACTTGGAGAGTCTAATCCTCTCCAAGGGTTTTGGAGGAAAGTTTTGGGAGTCATGGAATAAGAAGGGGTATGTATCAGAATACTTGAGAGTGATCAGCTCATAGCTTAAAGATAAGCACTTAGAGATAAAAACTGGTTTGGGATACACTTAAGCAGAGGGCAGCTCTATTTGCCTCTAGTGAACTGTCACTGCGATGGGATTTCTTCTCCTTACACCAAACCATTAGCACTGTAGCCTATCCCATTTGTCACCTTTTTCTAAATCAAATTCCAGAGCATCTATCTTTATTTTGCTTCAATTCAGTACTCTGTAGATGTTTTACTCTCTTTTATGGGTCTGTAACTTAGAAAGAACCCTGGACTAATTTCTAGTGACAATTCTAACACTAACTTGGACAACTCAGTTATATAGTTGAAAGGAACCCAGAATTCATTTTGGATAGTCATTCCAATCTTTTTCATATCATGACACAAATAGAAAATAGTGTTTGTATATCTCAGTGGGACAAATTGGTAAGGGTGCTTGCAGCCAGAGGCAATTGGCTGGGAGGTTCCAGCTACTCACATCCATGTCTGGTCACCATGAGAGCTGAAGGAATCAATATCTTATTGCATAATTATAGTCCATTTGTGGAGAATCAGTGTGCCAAAGACAACATACCAATTGGGATGTTCCAATTTCCTTTATTTTTCACCATCCTCTCATATCGAAATAAATTTCCTGTACCAAGTCTGTCCAAATAAATTTCTATTTGCTTAAATATGTCCAGTGATGGGAAACTCATTGCCTCTGAAAGAAGGAAATCTGCTCCATTGTTCACTACATCTAATGGTTATACAGTTCTACTTGTTATCAAACTAAAATTTGCCTTTCAGAAGAGAGCACATTCCTTCAGGTAGGATTTGGTCAGAGCAAATTTGATTAGAATTTTTACACTTTCTTTCCTCTGTATACTATACTTTTGTTAATGAAGACTGAGATTTTATTAGCTTTTCTAGTAACTACACACTGTTGACTCATAGGCTTACTGTCAACTAAGTCCTCTAAGTCTTTTTTTCACATATGAAGTTCTTTAGCTAAGTCTGCTCCATCCTGTATATTTGAAGGATTTTTTTCCATTCATCCCTATATTTGATACTTTTACCCTTTCACTTAATATTTCTTGAGCACCTTTTTATAATGAACAAAATTACCTGCAGTTCCTATCCTCATGGAGCTTATGGGTTAATCCAGTAAACAGAACTGTTCTGGTCAAATTGTTTAATTAGCTGTGAGTCCATCTAATTGTGCTGTCACCTTTCTTTTTTTTCATGAGTGTACCTCATGAAACTTTGTCAAGTGTGTGCATTGTTCAATTCACATACACAGTGTATATAGCATTCACCCGATCTACTTACCTAATAACTCCAGAAAGGAAGTGCAACGTGTTTGTAAATTGGAAACTTAGCTGCTGTTTGACAGTAAGTACACAGGAAGAGTTTGTGGAGATGAGTATCTGGTTTGTGTGAAGATAAAGGCTCCAAGGGAAACCAGAAATATGTCTCCGCATGGAAAGAGAAGAGGAAAGTTTTGGGAGTCATGGAATAAGAAGGGATATGTATCAGAATAATTGGGAGTGACCAGCCCATAGCTTAAAGATATGTGAGTAACTCCAAAAGTAAGAAGTAAAGTAGTTTGTTGAGGCCCACCAAGAGAAGATGGACAAGATTTTAGGAGACACACGACAAAGATGGTGGTTCCCAAACAGAAATATTTTCTACAACTTTGGTCATTATGAGTGAGACAAAGGACATCCAAAAGACTGAAATAGGCAGTGTGGGAAATGTATGGCTGGCCAGCTACATATGCCAGGTACTGACAATGTCATTGTTGTTTTCTGCTTCTTAACATTGTGCCAAGGATATACAATATGCAAAATATGATGTGTAGGGATAAAGCTGTTTGCCTCAGTTCAACAGATATTTCTAGCTGTACCATAAGTCAAAATAAAATAGTCATAGTACTTAACTTGGGCTTTTTGTTCTATGAAAAATCAGCATGGAGTTTTCAGTAGGAAATTAGAATATTCTGTCAAATTAGAATATTCTGTTCATACATATTAGTTACTGGCAATCACTTTTTTTTCTTCTCCTCAATAATTCTTTTTGATAATCAGTTCTAAAGCCCTGACTAAACATTGAGATCATATTTTGTAAGTTCTGAAATTTGCCCTTATTCTTTGGAAACTAAGGACTGTACTTTCCAGTCTCTATTTTTAAATAAACTGCTTATTTTTAGAGAAGTTTTGTATATTCACAGCAAAACTGAGCAGAAAGTACAGAGAATTTCCATATGACCTCTGTCTCGCACATGAATAACTACTCCCCTACTACCAACATTCCCTCACTAGAGTGATACATTTGTTACAACTGATAACCCTACCCTGACACATCATTATCACCCAAAGTCCATAGTTTACATTAGGGTTCACTCTTGGTGTTGTAAATGCTATGGGTTTGGACAAATTATGATGACATGTACCCACCATTATACCAAATACATTTACTGCCCTAAAAGTCCTCTGTGTTCTGCCTGTTACTCCCTCCCTATGTCCAACCCCAGGCTACCACTGATCTTACTGTTTCCACAGTTTTGCCTCTTGCAAAATGTCATATAAATGGAATTGTACAGTGTGTAATCTTTTCTGTTTGGTTTCTTTCACTTAGTAATATGCATCTAAGCTTTCTATGTTTTTCATGGCTTGATATTTCATTTATTTTAATGAATAATATTTGAATAATAATGAATAAACATAAATGAATATTTCATTGTCTGGATGTACCAAAGTTTATTTATCCATCAACCTATTTAAGGACATCTTGGTTGCTTCCAAATTTTGGAAATGATGTATAAAGCTGCTATAAACATCCATGTATAGGCTTTTGTGCAGAGGTAAATTTTCAGCTCATTTGGGTAAATACAAAGGAGTGTGACTGCTGGATCATATGGTAAGAGCATGTTTAGTTTATAAGAAATTGCCAAACTGTCTTCCAAAGTGGCTGCACCATTTTTGCCTTCCCACTAGCAATTAGAGTTCCTGTTGCTCTACATCCTTTCTGGATTTTCACCATTCTCATAGGTGTGTAGTGGTATCTCTTTGCTGTTTTAATATGTGATTCCTATTGACATATGATGTGCAGCATCTTTTCATTTGCTTATTAGCTATTTTCTGTACATCATCTTGGGCAAGGTGTCTGTTCAGATCTTTTGCCCATACTTTAAAATGCAATGTGTTGTTGCATTTTAGCCAATTCAGATCAGTGATGATAGATGTTAATGAATCATAGAATTATATAGTTGCATCTCTCACAGCATGTCCATAGTGAGAAACACCAACAAATTAGAAATAATCATTTGTAGAGGCACTGTAAATTTACCAGTAACATCAAGTTAAAAATAAATACTTATCAATAATGCAAAGCTTTGAAATATCTAATTACTAATTGGAAATATCTAATTACTAGTAAATTTCTAATTACTCTACCTGTAGACATTGACTTTTAGGACTTTTAAAAATGTTGCTCATGAAAAGCTGATCTTCTGGAAGGTAGAGACCAACTTTTCTACTCTCCTTTGGTTTCCATGAGGAAAGATTTTCCCTTCACTCTTCTTTTCCCTCACCTACTAAGTCTACCTGACTGACAAATTTGGGAGCATGAAATGAGAATATGTAACTGAATCTCTTCCTCTGTTTCCTGAGTTGCTGGCTGCCCACAGGAAGCATGTGTTCTTGTCTGTTTCTTTGCTTAAGTTTTACAGGGACAGACTTTCCCATAAGGATACCTGTGAGTGGATGGGTAAGTGTGACTAATTATTTGGTGCAATTTTAGGGAAGCCACATTAATCAATATTAGCTTTATCAGTAATAAAGCTGACATTATGATGTCTAGGTGCATGACTTCATCATCTTTCAAGTGATTCCAAACTCAGGCAAAGAAAGGGGAAGTTCTATTGTGGCCTCCTAAAGGGTTTACAACAAAGTAGAACTCCTACAAACCTAGAAAGCACATGTAAGCTCTGTGATCTTCAGTTATGCTCCATTGTGTATATGGGGAGTCATTCAAAAAAATGTCTTATCAGAGCAGAAAGATAATTTTTCCTGGCCAAAACTTTGTGGATTTCATGATTACTTCCACTAACAGACTAAAATGCCAACTGAGTGATTATTTGGTACTGGACACTCCAGTAACCTTGAGAAACTCCCACCAGAAAGACAACACACAAGATCTGGATCTTAATCAAAAACCTTAGACTGATGCTTGGCTATACTGGCACCTTGCATATAAGCTTGTAGGCTTTTTGAACAAGGCAGAAATATTTTTAGCATATCTCAGCACTGTTATATTGAAAGAGATGGCCTGGTCTGAAATGTGAAGATCCCTACAGATTCTAATGGCCTATTACTTCTAAACTGAATGGGCTTGTTGTCAAAGAGGACTTTTGTGTAAAATAAATTCTCCTCCCATTATCTTTATTGTCTGAGCTCTGAATTTAGAAAAAACAATCTGCTCTCAACTTCTTAAAATGAAGTAAGGAGGGAGTTCCTATAATCTTATGTCAGGAGAAAGAAAAAAAAACTTTGAGGACTGCAGCAGAATGACTCCAGTACCCTTCAAAAGGGACAGGAAAAGCCATGCTGAGTAAGATGCTGGCCTGTCTATTTGTGATTGTGTTATGTTAATCTATAAAGTATCCAATTCTAATGTCCTATTTTTCTGGCAGGAGAAACCCCTTAGCAAATACTTAGCAAATTAACAGTCTGTTTTTGCCAGAGCTCCCAAATCAGCCTTTCCCTTGGAGAAAAAAAAGGGACAAAAAGAGGGAGAGGAGGAATAACTATACTGTTAAAGAGTGGAAAAGAGTGGTTTTGGATGGTGTTTTTTTTAATACTGTGTTGAAGCAAGGGAAGGAAATAGGAAATTGCACTGCCTTGTGAACCATGCAAGACAAGTCAGTCTAAACGAGATCTTATTTAAATGTGAGTGAGAAACCTATCATCTATAATCTCACTTATTACTGTGTGTTTTATATTCTCAGCAAAGTTGAATTTTGAAAAATCATATTTTTTCAACCAAAATCAGAGTATAGTGAGTTTTTTCACACCGTAACCTATACTGACAGAAGATAGATTCATTTCACAAAGATTTTTGCACTCCTACTGTGTCAGACACATATAAGGCAGTAAACTTTTCATTATGAGCAAACAACAGATTTGATCCCTATCCTTATGAAGCCAGGGTTCTTGTTTGCGTAGTCAAAGAATGAGCTTAGCAAACAGTCAAGGTAGGAGAGCAAGGTACAGGCTTTTAATTGGAAATAAAGTGAGAGGAAAGAGCTCCTGGCTCATGCCAAGAGGGGACAAGAGAGCCCAAGGTGGTGCGTTGTCTAGGGGATTCATAGGCAGTTGAGGACTTTTGGGAACTGAGGGCTTAGGGTGTGGACTTGTACCACCTGCCCTGCCCTCAAGGTGAGCTGGGTTATTGTCTGTTTGCTAGGGCTGTTTACAGTGAAGTCACAGGTTATGCTGAGATACCCTTGCGGAACACTCAAACCTTCCAGGCCAAGTTGCTCCTGGCCTTTTGACCTTTAACTGATCTCACTGAAGATGTCTATATTCCTAGTCCAGTACCTTTTCCCTAGAGAATTAGTGTGACCTTGACTTTGCATAATGCTTAACATAGTTTCAATAGGGACTTCTTTGCCCGTTGTTACATTGCTCTGACTGTAAATATTCTGCCCTGTTTTCCCCAGAGGCCCTCACCCTACTCTGACTACACCCACGGTCCCTGTCTCATTGCCCCCTCTACAGATGGAGACCCTAGCTGCTGGTAGGGAAAGGGGGTCATGACCGCTCTGGCTGCTTCATGCTGAGAAGGGGCACAGTAAAGGGTGCAGTTAGGTCTCCATCAGTGATCAGTTAAGAGGGCCTTGGAAGATGGGCACTTCTCTTCCAGGTTCCATTTCTATTACTATTTGCAGTTGTGTAGCTTGTAGGCAAGATAGAACAAATTGTGTTATTAGGTTAAGTAGCAGTATCTGGAGTTGGATTTTCCATTCTGGAAGGACAAATTTGATGAGATTAAGAATGTATGGCTGAATATGAGGACTAGAAATAGTAAAACTGTAATTGAAATGATGGGAGAAAACTAAAACATCTGGAAAATCATAGCCAGATATTTTGAAGAAACTAGAATTCTGGATCTAGTTTATGTCCCAGTGACTTATTAGGATTTAGTATAGATAAGGCAGCATTATTGAAACAATACTTTTCTCTAAAATCACCCTCATTTTTATTAAAAGTAACCAGATTAAGAAAATAATTAACACTTGGCTTAATCATTTGCGTAAGTGCAGCAAGAAGAACAATTGATTACATAGGCTCTTTTAAATGTGCTTTGCTGTAACTAGCGATGTGGGGCATCTTTTTGTAGGGGCCGGCCTACGGCCGAGGCTGAGTCCCACTATGGCTGAACACCGCCCTTCCACTCTAGTTGACCAATGCCCTAAGGTGGCGCACGCTTCCTGGGCGCCACCCTGCCTGGTTAGGTGGCATTAGCATAAGGAAGTTGCTCCTATAGGCTTGATCACCATAGGCCAGCTTCCTTTATATAAGGCATAATCAGGATAGAAGCACTCTCTCTCTTTCCCACTCTCTCAATCTCTGTCTCCCTCTCTCCCCTCATTCTTCTTCTCATTCGCTCCCCCCGGCTGTTGCTTCTTCTCACTCACCTTCTCCCGGCCTTCTGAGCAACAATAAAGAACTGAAGTGAACCAGGTCTGTGTACGTATCGCTGTCGTCACCGCAACAAGGGGCGAACGCGGTATCTGGTGCCGAAACCCGGGAGTTTTTTTCTCCAACCACCCAGAGGAGAATCTGCCGGACGCGGACGCCATAAAGCTTCTTACCCTGAAGCAGTACCTGTGGACCCCGTTCGGAAGGATTGCTTGGGAAGGCGCCTCAGATGAGAAGGGTGAGTGGACCAACGAGCAAAGCAAATGTAGGAGTAGGAAAGGAGATAGCAAGCGGCTGTGGTGGGGATTTCTGTTTTGTCTGTCCGTCATAGTGTTCTTTGTTGTACTGTTTTGTTTTGTCAAAAATGTTATGAAAAGTTAGGGCGCCAGTGAAAGTTCGCGGGATAGCGACGAAGCCAGGAAAGTTCGCGGGAAAGCGACGAAGCCAGGAAAGTTCGCGGTATAGCGACGAATGCAGGTTAGCGATAAGAGTACCCTTTACCCATACACTTAGAAGTAGCCTTTTATCCTTTAATCGCTAACATGGGATCTGAAGAGTCTCGAATTAGAGTAGAAGAGCCTTTGAGAGCACTCCTGAGGGCCAACGGAACCTCATTAAAAACAAAAACCGCAAGGGCTTTCCTCCACACAGTGGAGAAGCATGCTCCGTGGTTCCTAGATGCAGGAAGAATCACTACCCCCGTGTGGGAAAAGTTAGGCAAGGATCTGCGCAGCGCAGATCGCAGGGAGCCGCTCCCGGCTGGGACGCTCCCCATATGGGGGCTGGTTAAGAGCTGCCTAAAGGAGAATAAACCTAGTTGTAGAGAAGCCATAAGGGAGGGAGAGGAGATTCTTGAGGAAGTGAAAGAGGAAAGAGCCTCTGCGAGAGCATCTGAAAGTGGATCTACACAGGGGGGGTCCTCTGATGAGGAAGAGGACCAAGAATTATCAGGAGAAGAGTTAGAGGCTAGGGCTGCTCAGAGAGGACATCGGCCCACATTGTGCTCCTCACTGAGCCGACTGAGAATAAGCAGAGAGGAAGGAGAGACTAGCTCAGCCCCTCTCCCCAATAAGAGCAGTAAGGTAGAAGAGATTGTGCCAACCGCCCCAAATTATCCATTTTGCTCTCCAACCTATAGAGCAGAGCCACCCCTTTACCAGAGTTACTCATATTGTGGTGGCCAGGGGTGCCAAGAACAATTGGGCAAGAATAGATGGAGGGAATGGCTAACCATGGAGGGGAATGCAGCCTTCCCAGTAATAGAAGATCCAAACACCCAGCAAAGATACCATCAAGCCCTAGATTTTAAGCTTGTTAAAAGCCTAAAGGAAGCTGCCACCACCTATGGAGTGCAAGCAGCGTTCACTGTGGCCATAGTGGAGTCATTAGCCACTCAGAATCTAACACCAGATGATTGGGCTAATGTAGCCAGAGCATGCCTTACTGGAGGTCAGTACCTGCTATTCAAAACTGCGTGGGCAGAGCTTTCTCAAGACACTGCCCGGCGCAACGCTGCTGCAGGGAACAATCAGTGGAACCTGGAGATGCTAATGGGCACAGGACCTTACCTAGGACAGCATAATCAGATAAATTACCCTCCTGCTGTGTATATGCAAATAGCTACAGCAGCTGTCAAGGCCTGGAAAACACTCCAGGGCATTGGTGATTTACAGGGTCAATTATCTAAAGTACTCCAAGGACCAAATGAGCCTTATGCAGACTTCTTGGCAAAGTTAATGCAAACTGCAGGCCGTATATTTGGAGATGTTGACACAGCAATGCCCCTAGTAAAACAGTTGGCCTATGAGCAAGCAAATAAATGGTGTAAAGAGGCTATCAGGCCTTGGAAAAATAAAGATTTAAATGTGTACCTCAAAGTTTGCAGGGACATCAATGACACATTAGTGCAAGAGCAAATTGCCGCAGGGCATCTTCAAAGTTCTACTTCCCCATTTAATACACCCATATTTGTCATAAGAAAGAAGTCAGGAAAATGGAGATTGCTGCATGATTTAAGAGCTGTAAATAATCAGATGATTCTCATGGGATCAGTGCAATTAGGTTTACCATTGCCTATGGCCCTGCCAAAAGATTGGAAATCAATTGTAATAGATATCAAAGATTGTTTCTTTTCCATCCCTCTTCATTCTGAGGACTGTAAAAAGTTTGCCTTCACTGTACCAGCCATCAACCACGATTGCCCAGATGAGCGGTATGAGTGGAAAGTGTTGCCACAAGGCATGGCAAATAGCCCTACTATGTGCCAGTTGTATGTGCATGAGGCCCTGGCAGAAGTTAGAAAAAAGTTCCCTGATGTAATTATCTATCATTATATGGATGATATTCTCTTATGTCATGAAAAGAATAGTAAAGTAGAAGAAGCCCTCTGCTTCATGCAAGCACACTTTAAGATATGGGGTCTGGAACTAGCACCAGAGAAAATACAGGCCACTTGCACCAAACAGTATTTAGGAATTAAATTGGAAGATACTATTGCTAGGCCATTAAAAATGACCATAACAACAGATCAATTAAAAACCCCTAATGATTTTCAAAAACTACTTGGAGATATAAATTGGGTAAGGCCATTCCTAAAGCTTACAGATGAAGAGCTCAGTCCATTATATGAGACACTGAAGGGCGATTCTGATTTATCATCTCCGCGCTCTCTCAGTAAGCAAGCCAAGGAAGCCTTGAGCCTAGTCCAATCCCGCTTGCAGCTTGCCCAGGTAGATAGAATAGACTATGGCAAATTGCTATTCCTTATAGTGATACCCAGTAATAATAGCCCAACAGGGGTACTTTGGCAGGAAGGGCCAATTCTCTGGGTATATCTGGCCCACTCTCCAGGAAAAACATTAAGATGGTATCCTCAGAGTATAGCTGATTTGATCATCAAGGGAATCAGGACAGCTATAAAAACATTTGGGATTCCCCCAAACATGATAATAACGCCTTATACTGCTGAGCAGATTGAATGTCTTACTGCATGCTGTGATGCATGGGCTGTTGCTTACACCATCACCAATGCTTCCTTTGACAACCACTACCCAAAACATCCTTGGCTACAGTTCTGCCTCTCTAATCCCGTCATCTTTCCTAAAAACACAAGATGTAATCCCATACCCAAAGCCAAGGTGGTGTTCACTGATGGGTCAAAGAATGGCATTGGGACTGTGGTCACTGGTGACCAATCTTGGACATTCAGTTTTCCAACTACTTCAGCCCAACAAACAGAGCTGTTGGCTGTAGCACAAGCCTTTACGCTTTTCTCACAGGAACCTTTTAACCTTTTAGCAGATAGTCAGTATGTAGTGACTGCTGTGTCCATCTTAGAGAATGTAAGTTATATTAGCCAGTCTTCCCCCGTTGCCAACATTTTTAGAAAGCTACAACAACTAATATGGACTCGATCAGAACCTTTCTTTATTGGACATGTAAGAGCCCACACTTCCCTCCCAGGACCCATTGCTGAGGGAAACAGACGTGCCGATGCCCTGACCCGTGAGTTTAACATCTTAGCTCTATTTGACCCTGTAGAACAAGCTGCTCAATTTCACAAACAATTCCATGTCAATGCACATACCCTTCGCCTAAAATATAATATTACTAGAGACCAAGCAAGAGCCATAGTAGTCAGTTGCAAATGGTGTGTCACACTCCTACCCTCCATCTCAGAAGGAGTTAATCCAAAGGGGCTACTCCCCAATCACATTTGGCAAATGGATGTTACCCATATTCCAGAATTTGGTAAGATGAAATATGTCCATGTGTCTGTAGACACCTGCTCAGGCATCATTTTTGCCTCTTGCCATACAGGAGAAAAATCTAGAGATGTCATATCTCACTGCCTCCAGGCATTTTCGGCCTGGGGAAAGCCCAAACATTTAAAAACTGACAATGGGCCAGCATATACATCCCAATCGCTCCTCAGCTTTTTAAAAACAATGGATATCACCCACACCACGGGCATTCCCTATAACCCTCAAGGGCAAGGCGTGGTAGAGCGCACCAACCTGACCCTTAAAAATGTTCTCTATAAACAAAAAGGGGGAATAGGGGCAGACTTCAGATCCCCCAGAGACAAACTTAACATCATATTGTTCATTTTAAATTTTTTGACATTGGACAAAGATGGCCACAGTGCAGCAGAGCGGCATAATCGCCGTTCCAGGCCTAAAGACATGCCCGCAGTTATGTGGAAGGATGTATTGGAAGGATCATGGAAAGGCCCGGATCCAGTGTTAATCTGGAGCCGAGGCTCTGTTTGTGTTTTCCCACAGGACCGAAACAATCCCATCTGGGTGCCTGAACGCCTGACACGGAGAGTGGCAAGACCAGAACCGGAAGCGCGAGATGCCGATGCCACTGATGCTCATCCTGCTACTGATTCTTCAGCAGGCGATAGCGGAACACAGAGAACTATGGGGTCTGGTGAAGGCTTGGCCTATTCCACTCCCGGTGACTGAAACTGCACATACCTTTCCTGCCTTTTTCTCTACCTATAGTACACTTAATCTCCCATATCTGCCTTTTGACAGCTCTATGTGTTACTGGCATTCCTTTCATAACCTCTCTAAAGCTGCCAATCTGTCGAGGAAATTAGGCAAGATGTTATCCACCAATTGGTCCAGTGAGTTTGATGTGCTCACCACTCAGCTATGGCTAGAAATATTGAATGTTAGTCCCCAAAAGTTAGAGGCGTTGTCTGTAGCTCAGTTTGCTGAAGCCATGCTAAATGCCACCAAAGCCTGGTCAGGCATGGGTGTTCTGTTCCATGCAACGGCAACATCGGAAAGTGCCGATGGCTCTGGTGCAGGCCATGGCAGCTATAGAAGAAGGCATCTCCCCTAGGGTGTAGCACAATATGTTGGACCAGTAGTCAAAGACGGGTAAGATCAGGAGGTACGCATACCAACCTAAGACAGGGCGCAGACCTTAGCTGTCTGTTGCCTTATGACGGGTAAGGATGCTGCACCTCCCTGACAACCTAAGACAGGCATGGTCCCCGAGCCTCATTGTGCTAAAAAACAAAAAAGGGGGAGATGTAGGGGCCGGCCTACGGCCGAGGCTGAGTCCCACTATGGCTGAACACCGCCCTTCCACTCTAGTTGACCAATGCCCTAAGGTGGCGCACGCTTCCTGGGCGCCACCCTGCCTGGTTAGGTGGCATTAGCATAAGGAAGTTGCTCCTATAGGCTTGATCACCATAGGCCAGCTTCCTTTATATAAGGCATAAGCAGGAAAGAAGCACTCTCTCTCTTTCCCACTCTCTCAATCTCTGTCTCCCTCTCTCCCCTCATTCTTCTTCTCATTCGCTCCCCCCGGCTGTTGCTTCTTCTCACTCACCTTCTCCCGGCCTTCCGAGCAACAATAAAGAACTGAAGTGAACCAGGTCTGTGTACGTATCGCTGTCGTCACCGCAACAAGGGGCGAACGCGGTATCTTTTCACATGCCTGTTTGCCATTTCTATTTCTTCTTGGAGAAAAGTCTGTTCAGGTCCTCTGCCCATTTTTTAAATCCAGTTATTTTTTCTTTTGTGTTGAGGCATGTGAGTTCTTTATATATTTTGGATGTGTTAACCCCTCATCAGATGAGTCATTTACAAATATATTCTCCCATACTGTAGGATGCCTTTTTGCTTTGCTGATGGTGTCCTTTGATGTACAAAAGCTTTTTAGTTTGATGTAGTCCCATGTGTTCATTTTTGCTTTTCTTTCCCTTGCCCAAGGAGATGTGTTCAGGAAAAAATTGCTCACGTTTATATTCAAGAGATTTTTGCCTATGTTTTCTTCTAATAATTTTATGGTTTCATGACTTATATTCAGGTCTTTGATCCATTTCCAGTTTACTTTTGTGTATGGAGTTAGACAGTAATCCAGTCTCATTCTCTTGCATGTAGCTGTCCAGTTTTGCTAACACCAGCTGTTGAAGAGGCTGCACTTCCCCACTGTATATCCACGGCTCCTTTATCATATATTAATTGACCATATATGCTTGGGTTTATACCTGGGCTCTCTAGTCTGTTCCACTGGTCTTTGGTTCTGTTCTTGTGCCAGTACCAAATTGTCTTGATTACTGTGGCTTTGTAGTGGAGCTTGAAGTCTGGGAGTGTAATCCTCCCAGCTTTGTTCTTCCTTTTCAGGATTGCATTGACTATTTGGGGTCTTTTATGGGTCCATATGAATTTTAGAACTATTTGTTCTAGTTCATTGAAGAATGCCTTTGGTATTTTGATAGGGATTGCAATGAATCTGTAGATTGCTTTAGGCAGGGTGGCCATTTTGACAGTATTAATTCTTCCTATCCATGGGTATGGGATGTATTACCATTTATTGGTGTCCTCTTTAATTTCTTTCATGAGTGTCTTGTAGTTTTCAAGGTATAGGTCTTTCACCTCCTTGGTCAGGTTTATCCCTCAGTATTTTCTTCTTTTTAATGCAATTGTTAATGGAATTGTTTTCCTGATTTCTCTTTCTGCTCATTCATTGTTAGTATGTAGGAATTTAACAAATTTCTGTATGTTAATTTTATATCCTGCAAGTTTGCTGAATTCAGTTATTACTTCTAATAGATTTTTGGTGATTCTTTAGGGTTTTCTATGTATAATATCATGTCATCTGCAAATAGAGTTTAACATCTTCCTTAGCAATTTGGCTTCCTTTTATCCCTTTGTGTTGTCTGATTGCTGTGGCTAGGACCTCGAGTACTATGTTGAATAAAGTAGTGAGAGTGGGAATCCTTGTCTTTTTCCTGATCTTAGAGGAAAAGCTTTCAGCTTTTTGCTATTAAGTATAATGTTGGCTGTGGGTTTGTCATATATGGCATTTATTATATTGAGGTACATACCCTCTATACCCATTTCGTTCAGAGTTTTTAAAATATGAATAGATGTTGTATTTTGTCAAATGCTTTCTAAGTATCTATTGAGATGATCATGTGCTTTTATCCTCCTTCTTATTAATGTGGTGTTTGATATTGATTGATTTACAAATATTGTACCATCCTTGCATCCCTGGAATAAATCCCACTTGGTCATGGTGGATGATTTTTTTGGTATATTTTTGGATTTGGCTGCTAATATTTTGCTTAGGATTTTTGTATTTATGTTCTTCAGGGATATTGGTCTGTAATTTTCTTTTTTTGTGTTGCCTTTGTCTGGTTTTGGTATTAGACTGATGCTGGCCTCATAGAATGGGTTTGGAAGTATTCCCTCCTGTTCAACTTTTTGAAATTCTTTAAAAAGGATGGGTACCAGCTCTTCTTTAAATGTTTGGTAGCATTTGGCTGTGAAGCCATCTGTACCTGGAATTTTGTTTTGAGTAGTTTTTTCATTACCAATTTGATTTCATTACTGGTAATTGGTCTATTCAGATTTTCTGTTTCTTTCTGGGTCAGTCTTGGAAGGTTGTATTTTTCTAGGAATTTTTTCATTTCTTGTACATTGTCCAATTTATTGGCATATAATTTTTCATACTGTTCTCTAATAATTCATTGTATTTCCACAGTATTCATTGTGTTTATTCCTTCTTTATTTCTGATTCTTTTTATGTGTGTACACTCTCTTTGTCTTGATAAGTGTGGCTAGGGTTTTATCTATTTTGTTTATCTTCTCAAAGAACCAACTCTTGGTTTCATTGATTTTTTTTGTATTGTTTTATTTTTATCTATTTATTTTTCTTGATCTTTATTATGTCCCTCCTACTGACTTTGGGTTTCATTTGTTCTTCTTTCACTAGTTTCTTTAATTATGATTTGATTTTAGACTCTTTATTTAGGATTGTTCTTGTTTCTTGAGCTAAGCCTCTATTGCTATGCACTTTCCTTTTAGAACTGCCTTTGCCACGTCCCATGTATTTTGGACTGTTATGTTTTTGTTTTCATTCGTCTCCATGCATTGCTTGATTTCTATTTTACTTTGTTCATTGATCCATTGTTTAGAAGCATGTTTAGACTCCATGTGTTTGTAAGTCTTTTTTGTGCAATTTATTTCTATTTTCATACCATTGTCATCTGAGAAGCTGCTTGATACAATTTCAATCTTTTTAAATTTATTGAGGCTCTTCTTGTGGCCTCGTATGTGATCTATTCTGGAGAATGTTCCATGTACACTTAAGAATGTGTATCCACTGCTTTTGGATAGAGTGGCCTGTAGATATGTGTTAAGCCCATTTGATTTAGTGTACTATTCAGTGCCTCTGTTTCCTTATTTTTGCTGTCTGGTTGATCTGTCTATTAATGTGAGTGGTGTGTTAAAGTCTCCTACAATGAATGTTTTAATCTATTTCCTCCTTTAATTCTGTTAGTATTTGTTTTTACATATTTAGGTGCTCATGTGTTGGGTGCATAGATATTTATAATTGTCATGTCCTCTCATTGCACAGTCCCCTTTATCACTATGCAGTGTCCTTCTTTGTCTCTTTTTACTTTCTTTGTTTTGAAATCTATTTTGTCTGATATAAGTACTGCTACTCCTGCTTTTTATTCTCCCTATTATTTGCATAAAATATCAATACCTTTTCCCATCCCTTAACTGTTAGTCTGTGTATGTCTTTGGGTCTGAAATGAGTCTCTTGTAAGTAGCATATAGATGGATCTTGTTTCTGTACCCATTCTGCCACTCTATGTCTTTCGATTGGTGCATTCAGTCCATTTACATTTAAGGTGATTATTGATAGATATGTACTTATTGCCATTTTATTAATTGTTTTCTGCTGTTTTTATATTCTTGTATTGTTATTGATGGTTTTCCTTAGTGTTATAACTGAATTTCTCTCTCTTTTTAAAATTTATTTTTTGTATGTATTTATTGTAGGCTTTAGGTCTGTGGTTACCAAAGATTCAAGGATAACTTCTTTAGTATATAACAGTCTACCTTAAATTGCTGATTACTCTATTTCAAACAGAATCTAAAGGTACTTTTTTCTCTTTCATCTTCCTCCTCCACATTTTTTTGTATTAGATGTTATAATCTGTTCTTTTTGTGTGTCCCTTGACTGATTTTGTGTATAGTTGATTTTTCTTCATTTGTTTTGCTTTAATTTCAAACTTGCTTGGTAATTAGTTGGTGTACTACCTTTACTGTGGGTTTATTTTCACTGGAGAAAGCTAAGATTTAGTCTTAGGGTCATTTCCATCCATAGCAATCCTTTTAATGTATCATGTAAGGCTGGCTTAATGGTGGTGAATTTCTTCAACTTTTGTTTATCTGCAAATTGTTTAATCCCTGCTTCAAATTTAAATGATAACCTTGCTGCATAGAGGATTCTTCGTTGGATGTCCTTCTTTTTCAGTACATTAAATATATCATGCCCCTCCCTTCTGGACTCAAGAGTTTATGTTAAAAAGCCTGCTGATAGCTTGATGGGATTTCCTTTACAATAAAATTTTTTCTCTCTCTGGCTGTTTTCAACATTCTCTTCTTATCCTTGATTTTTGCCATTTTAATTATATGTCTTGGTGTTGTCTTGTCAGGGTTCCTTTTGTGATGGGATTTCTGTACTTCCATGACCTGAGTGTCTATTTCCTTCCCTAGATTGGGGAAGTTTTCAACAATTATTTCCATCAAGAGATTGTCTATCTCTTCATCTTTCTCTTCTTCTGGTACACTTATTATGCAAGTATTGTTTCATTTATATTGGTCACATAGCTCTCTTTTCATTCTTTCATTTCTAGAGATCTGTTTTTCACTGTTCCTCAGCTTCTTTGTCTTCCTGTTCTCTAATTTCTACTTTATGTACTGTTTCCTCTATATGATCTAATCTACTTTTAAATCCCTCCATTGTATGTTTCACCTCAGATACTGTATTATTCAACTCTGAGTGGCTCTTTTTAGCTTTTCTATCTCTTTGTTGAAGTCCTCCCCAAGATCTTGAATACTTTTCTGTAAATTTGTGAAAATGTTTATGACTTTTATTTTGAAGTCTTTATGAAGAAGACTGGTGATCTCTGTTTCATTTAGCCCTCTTTCTGGGGTTCTGTCTTGTAGTTTTGATTGGATCAAACTCCTATGCATACTCATTTTGTCAGGGATTCTGTGTTTATTTCTTTGCATTATATGTGTATACTATGCTTTCTGGTCTAAAGATAAATTGCTTTATGAAGAAGGTATGTTATGGTGTCCAGAAGCTCAAGATACTTTACTCTGTAGTGTCTGGTTCTGTTTTGTGGGGCTCTAATTGTTGGTGTGCTATGGATGGGGCACCTTTCTGTCTTTCTTCTGTAGTGGTCTAAGTCTGGGTGGGCAGTTTGCTTGAGCTGCTTCCTTTGTAATCAGCTCAGGAATCTCCCTTGAGCTCACTGTGTGTGGGACCACCCTCTGCCTGGCCTGCATCAATTACAGGGCTGCAGGGTTAATGCAGTAGTATGACCAATGTGCCCCAGCTAGACATATGGCACCAGGTTTGGATACCTGCAGGGAAGAAGGAGCTCTTTGGGCTGGCTCTTTCAGGCACCTCTCTTGTTATGTTGAAATGGAGCTAAGCAAGCTGAGGGAGTCTTCCTTTATCTTCCAGGTAGCAAAGTCGGATGCTGCTTCTGGGCCAAGTGGGTTGATTCCTGGCAGCATGCAGGGAGGTGCCTCATGGCTGTGTTTCCAGCAAGGGGGATGGAGCACCTGGAGCTCCTGAGAGTTCATGATCTTTTGGGCTAAGGTGGGCCTGAGAGGTATCCTCTACCTGCCCTTCATCCTGAGCAGAGAGTTCCATCCAACACTTAACACCTCTGGCTCCCCTTCCACTGCTGGCAAGTCTTTCAAACTGTTGCCTCTGCTTTGCATCTCAGGACTGGTGAAGCATGCCTGCCCTCCACACTGGCTGGAGTCTTGGCCTCCCAGAGTGATACACCAGTCCCTGGTGTCCAGCCCCAGTAATCACCAGAACTGAATGTAATGTGGACTCACACTCCCAGAGAAGATCTCCAGGGCCAGGTGTGCAGCACTCTTGGGCTCCTACCTCCTTCCCACTCTGTTCCCCTTTCCCCTACCTGTAGCCTGGTTTGGGGGAGGGCTTGGGTCCCACTTGATCTCGGATTTGACTCCTCACACCTCTCTGTGTGGTCTTCTCCTCTTCCTCAGGTGCAGGGGGCCTTCTCTGCAATCTTCAGGTCATTTTCAGGTCTAGTTGCATTTGCTGTATTTTCCTCATTTATGTGTTTTTCGGAGGAGGTTTCCATCTTGCCTTCCTATTACATCATCTTTAATCTGATCAAGGCACAAATTCTTGATTGTAATACAAATTAGTCATGGAGATGAAAAAACAGCATAAAAATAAATATAAATGAATGAATAAAATCTCCATCAGAAGTTAAAAAACCAATCGGCAGAATCATAAATTACTACAACTGAAAATAGTACATAAATCCATAATTATAGTTGGAGGCCTCAACAATTCTTTCTCAGTAGCTGGTAGAACAAGTAAACATGAGATCAGTAAGAATGTAGAAGACCTGAACAACACTATCAAACAACAAGACTTGTTTTATATTTATAAAACACTGCACCTAACAAAAGCAGAATAAATTTTCTTTTTAAGTACACATGGGATGACATACACTATTGTAGACCACATCTTGCTTCATAAACAAACCTCAATGAATTTAAAATTGTCACTCATATAAACTATGTTCTTAGGTCACAGTGGAGTTGAACCAGAAATCGATAACAGTAAGATTACTGGAAAATTCTAAACATTTGGAAATTGATCAAAGAAGAAATCTGTATAGAAATTTTGGAATCTTTTGAATTGAATGAAGATAAAATACCACAGATTAAAATTTGTGGGCTGCAACTAAATCAGTGCTTACAGAGAACCTTATATTGTTAAATTCTTACATTAGAAAAGAATAAGAGTCTCAGTTAAATAATCTAAGCTTCAATTTAAGAGGTTCAAAATAAACCCAACACAAGCAGAAGTAAGAAAATCATAAAGATAAATCAACAAAATTTGAAAGAGAAAATAAGTGAAATAAAAGTTGCCTCTTAAAAGGTCAATAAAATTGATAAGCCTCTAATGAGAATGATCAAGAAAAAAGCAGGAAAATTAACAATATCAGGAATAAAAAATGGGAATGTCACTAAAGGCCACACAGATTGTAAGAGGATAAAGGAATACCATGGAAAACTTTATGATGCTCAGAAATGAAACTGAGATGAAATAGACTAGTTCCCTGAATGATAGCCTACAAAAACTCACCCAAAAAGAAATAGATAACCATAGCAATCTTATGTCTATTTAAAATTTTGTATTTATTGTTTAAATGCTCCAAAAAAGAACATACCAGTCCCAAACAGTCTCAGAGATGCATTCTCCCATACACTAAATTAATGAAGAAATAATACCAATGCTACACAGTCTCAAGAGTATAGAAGGAACACTTCCTCACTCATTTAAGAATTAAAAATATGAAATCAAAGATATTACAAGAAAAAGAAACTGGAAACCAAGAGCATAGATGCAAAAATACTCCACAAAATATTATCAAACCAAAGCTAGAAATATATAAAATACATAATACATCATGACCAAAGTGGGAATGGTTTATTATAATAAAGATAAGGCTGGTTCAACATTTGAAAATCAAAGTAATTCACCCAATTACTAGACAAAATAGGAAAAATATGTTTATTTAAATATATGCAGAGAAAGCATTAATTTTTGTATTGAAGTATTGTTGATATACAGTCTTATATTGCTTTCAGGTATACAACACAGTGGTTCACCAGTTACCCATATTATTAAATCCTCACCCCCAATAGTGCAGTTATTATCTGTCAATTTAGTAAGATATTACAGAATCATTGACTATATTCTCCATGCTCTACTAGTATCCCCATGACCAACTTAAATTATAATTATAATTGAGAATTTTTGTGCCCTTTGATCTCCCTCCCCCTCCCCCCTCTGCCCCAACCCCTCCCCCATGGTAACCACCAGTCACTTCTCAGTGTCTATGAGTCTACTGCTGTTTTGTTCATTTTATTATCTTTAGTTTTTATATTCCACAAATAAGTGAAATCATATGGTATTTGCCTTTCTCTGCCTGGCTTGTTTCACTTAGCATAATACCCTCTAGGTCTTTCCATATTGTTGCAAATGGCAGGATTTCTTTTTTATGGCTAAATGGTATTCTATTGTATATATGTACCATGTAAGCACCTATACATGACTTTTTAAATCTCCCAGAAAACTAGGAATAGAAGGAAGCATCCTCAACATAATAAATGGGATCAACAAAAACCTGACAGTTAATATCATACTTAATGGATAGAGATTTACTACTTTCCCTGAGAGATGAAGAACAAAGCAAAGAAATCCTCTCTCACAATGACTCCTCAGAAAAGTACTGGAAGTCCTAATCAATGCAGTAATAGAGAATTAGAAATAAAAGGCATGGAGATTGAAAGAGAAGAAATAAAACTAAGTATACTTGCAGATTATATAATTTATTTATGAAAAAAATACCAAATAATGTACACAAAAAGATCCTAGATATAATATATGAGTTTAGCAAGGTCGTAAGATACAAAGTCAGTGTAAAAAAATCAACTATATTTCTGTTGAAAAGCAATCTACAATGGGTTTCAAATTCTTTTAAAATACCACTTACAATAGCACAAAAACGAAATATTTAGGTATAAATCTAATATATGTATATATATATATATAATATTACAGCGTTTGTATACTGACAACTACAAAACACCACTGAAAGAAATCAAAGACCTAAATAAATGAAGATATATACCATGCTCATAGACTGGAAGATTCAGTATTATTAAGATGTCAGTTCTCCCAATTAGCTCTTTAGATTCAATGAAATTCCAATAAAAGTTCCAGAAAGCTTTTTTTCTTGTAGATGTTGATGAGTTTATTCTAAAATTCACATGGAAAGCCAAAAGAATCAGAACTAATTTTGAAAAAATAGTGTTGTAGTACTCACACTGATTTCAAGACTGACTATAATCTTACAGTAATCAATATAGTATGATATTTACAAAAGTATAGACACATAGATCAATGGAAGGGAAAAGATATCCCAGAAATAAATTCATATAAATATAGTCACATGATATTTGAAAAAATAAAAAGATAATTCAGAGTAGAAAAGACATCTTTTTCAAAAAATGGCACTGGGTCAATTGGACAAATGTGCAAAAAATTATGTTCTGTATCTAATACCCTATACAAAAATTAACTTGACAGATTAACCAACAAATGGATGGATAAAAAATGTGCTATATACATCCAATGGAATCTTTTGCCTTAGAAAGGAAGGAAATCCTCTCATGCTACAAGATGAATGAAACTTTAGAACACTATGCTCGGTGAAATAAGCAAATTACAGTAGGATAAATACTGCATAATTCCATTTATATGAAGTACCTAAAATAATGAAAGTCACAGAAGCAGAGAATACAATAGTGGTTGCGAAGAGGTGGGGGTGGGGAAAATGGAGAGTTTGTATTCAGTGAACATAAAGTTTCAGTTATGCTGCATGAATAAGTTCTAGAGATATGCTGTACAGCGTAGTACCTATAGTGATAAATAAAGTTTTGCATACTGTAAAATTTGTTGAAAAAATGGATCTCATGTCAAGTGTTTTTAGCACTGATCCCTGACCCTCACACACAAGGGACACAAGGAAACCCTGGAAGATGTTAAATATGTCTTTTACATTGGTTGTGGTGATGGCATCACAGGTGTTTGCATATTCCAACCTCATTGAATTATACCCACTAGACATGTTTAGTTCTTTTACACTAGAGGGGGTGAGCATTTAATAATATAGGTAACTGTTGAACCACTGTGTTATATATTTGAAACCAATATAAAATTGTATATCAATGATACTTCAATAAAAAAGGATATACTTAAATATGTTCAGTTCTTTTGTATATCAATTAGCAACCCAATAAAGCTATTAAAATTGATTCAAAATTGATCATAGTCCCAGATGTAAAATCATAAGATCTCTAGAAGAAAACATAAGAAAATATCTGTGTGGCCTTGAGTTAAGCAAAGAGTTTTTAGATTTGATATCAAAAGTAAAATCCATTTTAAATCATTAATTGTATTTCACTATAATTTAACAACCATTTACACCATGAAGGAAAATATTAAGAGAACAAAAGGACAAACTCCTGCAAGGAGCACGAGAAAAGGCAGCACGAGAATGTAAACTGTGAGGTTTTGTGGAAGAGGAAAAAGATTTGTTGAAGAATGAGAACACATTGCAGCAAAGCATTGCAGGAAGAGGTAAAGGCCATGAAGGAGGAGGATGTGCTCCTGTGAGAAGCATAAGAGGCAGCATGAGAACACCTGTTGTGAGGTACTGAAGAGAAGGTAAGAGAGTTGTTGCAATGCAAGGCACTGTAGGATGGGTAAAGGATGTAGCAGAGGAGGTGCTCAGGGGAGCAACAGGGAAATTGCCGTCAACTCTGGAAGCCATAGATGATACATCAGAGAAGGATGAGAGGGTGGTGATGTAGGCACCCAACTCTCTTTCTTGAAAGCCCTCCCAGTTGTAGTCAAGAAAATAAAAACACAGAAACTTCATGTTCCTCCAGGAGAGGTGCAGGCCCCTCCTAAGGCTGTGGAGTGCTCTATGCTCTGCCCTTATACACAGGGTGAGCTGGTATAGGTTTTGGATCTTTTAGGCTACTGGAGAGTGTTTATACTGCACTTGGCACAAATATCAGGCCGTAATACTGTTTGATATGAAAGGGTGTCATATGGGTCTGGGATGAAACATGTGCAGTTGCCTTTGCTGTTGCAAAATGGACAGTGAAGGCCATGCACGCCTTGTGTGATAGACCTCTCAAGGTCCTGTGAGCTAGATGTTCATGAAACCAAAGATGGTTATGGCCGGGGCCTCTGGCAGTGGCTTGAATAGACTTGACTCATTGAATTCTGGTCGCAACTCTGGAAAGGAGCAGAGACCCAGCACCCCTTAATAGAGAAGCAATTGGCTACCATGTACCATGCCTTGCTGTCTATGGAGCCCATCAACAGAAGAGCCCCAACAAAGCAAATGATGAGCAGGCACATTGGCCCAGGTGCATTTGATAGAAGGAAAGACTGCCTCTGATGTGGCCCAGTGGTTACATCAAATTTGTTGCTTGTGGGGCAGAAGACAATGTGGGCTGTAGCCCATTTGTGGGGCTTGCCTTTGGCCTTTGAGGAAGTCAGCAGAGCCCAGTAGGGGTGCATTGTGTGACTGAGTCCCACAGCAATCTGGAAACTCTAATCAGTGGATGTGGCCTTGGATGTTTTGACACATGGACCAGTGATGGCTGGCCCTCCTGGCACCTTGGGGACAAGGCCTGGAGGCTGGGCCTCCTGTGTATTCCTGGAGTAATAGCAGAGTGGCTCCGAGATCACAGTAGTGTACCCTAAATGCCCAGAAGCTACTATCATCTTACCAGACAGCTTCATTTTATCTTTATGGCCAGTGAATATACTTCTATACCTAGACCTCTCAGTAACCTTCACAAGGAGAGGGGTAAAGGTATGGTATATTAGAGCTGGATAGGACCCCTTCCTGCCATGGTCCTATCACAGGACCACTCTCTCACATGCATCCTACCTGATGGACAAGATTTTCCTATATTGGTGTCACTAAAACATGTGTTTTATCACCCTTAAGGTTAATCTCCTCTAATGTATGACTGAATTGGGCATACACCCTAGCAAAAACTGTTGCTTGCTGGGTGAGCATGAAAAGTGTGAGTCATGAACTCATCTGAATAGAACTGGTTTGAATACAGTTGGAGTGATCACTTGGTGGCAATCAATCTCCTCAAGCTTGAGGATTATCACATGATTTCTGTTGTTATCTGTATGTTGTTGTAGCCTCTGTTGCTGTTATGGAATCTGGTTACAATGGTCCAGCTTTCTAGCACAGGGACCATCACAGAAGATTGAGGGTGTGTATATTGTGAGGCAAGAATCCTGGAAGGGTGGAGTGTAGGGAAAATGGAACTTCCCATGGCCAGGATCTTCACCTGACCCTCATCTACTTGACGATGTAATTTGGCCTACTGCTAGGCTAATGCTTACATACCCATTGGCAATAAAGCCAGTATTGCCTGTGCTGCTATATAAAGAGCTCTGCCCAGTGCTTGATGAGAGCAGAGACTGGAGGCGAAGGTAGAGCCTGGAGCAGAGGCAGAGCCTGGAGAAGAGAGCAAGAGGGAGCCAGGAGTGGAGGTAAGGGATGTGAGGTGGCAGAGAAGCTTGGAGGCCGAGACTAGATTGCTGCATGCAGACTTCTCCAGAGGCGGACACGGTTCTAGTGCTTGACCTGCTACCATGAGAATAAAGCTGGGTATAAACCCTTTTACCCATACTGTTCCATTGTCATTTTTTGGTCTCACTGAATCCAGAGTGAACTTACCTGGGGCTGAAACCCTCAGGCAAGACACTATGTCATAGGATATGTATATGCTCAGCTGTAGCATATACTTCCAGTTTCCCAAAGTGTTTTACCAATTGACAGTCCTTAAAGCAATAATGAGTTTACTTGTTCTATACCCTTGCTAAAGCATATTGTCTGGCTTTTTTATTTTATCTATTCTTGTGGGTATGTAATGGTATCACATAACAGTTTCAATTTCCATTTCCTGTTGATTAATGAAGTTGAGCACTATTTTGTTTGCTGGCTATTTTGAGATCGTTTTGTGAAGAATTTTAGTTGTTACCAATTGTTTTGTTTTTTTAAATAACAAGCTCCTGTATTTATTTTCAATTCATTAATCTTAATCATTAATTTTGCTTTTTATCCCTATGATGCATTTCTTATGCTTTCCACAGAATATTCTTTTATCTGTGGTTTTATTTGTGAATTTTTAAATTAAATATTTAATTAGCTAAAGTTTTCCATGTTATGTAACAAAAGTGTGTTGTGGCCATATTGCAAAAGCAAGATAGATTCTCATCAAAAATTGGGTTTGGATGTCAAGATTGATGATAACACACACACACCCACACACTAAGAGGGTATGAAAGGTTTTATTACTTAGAAAATGAGACTTTCTATGGAGAACAGGGCAGGCCTTTCAAGCTGGTCTGAAAATGGCTTGAGAGAGCAAGGAAAGGAGATGATGTTAGATTTGTATGGTGCTTAAGGAGTGCAGCCAGGGTGAGGATTCCTGTGCATGGGCAGGGAGGGCATTCTGTGGTTTCAATCTCCTGCCTGCACCAAAGGAGGGACCACCCAGGATTATTCATTGGCTTGTCCAGACACGGGGCTGGAGAAGTGGGAAGGGTAACGCTTAAAAGCTGTCAGCAGTCAAACATCCAAAAAAGGAGTCAAACTCTTTATTACAAAGTATTAAAAATTTTCTGAGTTCAGTTTTATCTTTAGCTCATACCTTTTGATAATGTAGACATTATGTTTTGGATTCTCTACATTTTCTGCTTTGATTTAATCTTTGACATGAGAGTTATTTAGGAGACAGTCTTTAAAATTTCACAATGGTCCCAGTTTAGGTTTTGTTATTTCTCCTGTTTTTGTTATATTCTAATTTTACTGCCTACATCCAGAAAAAGTAGTCTGTCTTTTGGAAGATGTTGAAATTTTCTCTGTAGGTAATAACTAGCTAATCTTTAAAATTAGCTTATTGATATATAATTCATATATCATAAATTCACCCACTTAAAGTGTACAATTCAATGAATTTTAGTGTATACACAGAGTTGTGCAACCATTGCCACAATCTAATGTTTTTTTGTAGATTATTTTTTATTGAAGGGTAGTTGACACACAGTATTACATTAGTTTCAGGTGTACAACACATTGATTCAACATTTATATACATGATAATTCTAGCTACCATACAAAGTTGTTACAATATTTTGACTATATTCCTTATTCTATACATTACATCCCGGATACTTATTTATTTTACAATTGGAAGTCTGTACTTTTTTTTTTTGAGAGGGCGTCTCTCATATTTATTGATTAAATGGTTGTTAACAAAAATAAAATTCTGTATAGGGGAGTCAATGCTCAATGCACAATAATTAATCCACCCTAAGCCTAATTTTCATCAGTCTCCAATCTTCTGAAGCATAACGAACAAGTTCTTACATGGAAAACAAATTCTTACATAGTGAATAAGTTACATGGTGAACAGTACAAGGGCCGTCATCACAGAAACTTTTGGTTTTGATCATGCATTATGAACTATAAACAATCAGTTCAAATATGAATATTCGTTTGATTTTTATACTTGATATATATGTGGATACCACATTTCTCTCTTTATTATTATTATTTTTAATAAAATGCTGAAGTGGTAGGTAGATGCAAGATAAAGGTAGAAAACATAGTTTAGTGTTGTAAGAGAGCAAATGTAGATGATCAGGTGTGTGCCTGTAGACTATGTGTTAATCCAAGCTAGACAAGGGCAATAAAACATCCACGGATGCAGAAGATTTCTCTCAGAACAGGGGTGTGAGGTTCTAAGCCTCACCTCTGTTGATCCCCAATTTCTCACCTGATGGCCCCCCTGCAACTGTGCCTGTCTTAGGTTGTTCCTCCCTTGAGAAATCTTACCCACCTCTGGCTAACCAGTCATCTTCCGGGGCCATACAGGGAAATGTAAAGTTGGTAAGTGAGAGAGAAGCCTTATTGTTTGAAAAGGTTGGCTTTTTACTTCTTTGCATATTTATGCCCTGTGGCTTCTTTGCCCAGCATTTGTCTTGATGTATCTTTACCACTTGGAGGAATTATGATACTCGGTAAATTCGATATGAGGCACGAATTCTATTTAAGGGTTGTAATTAGGAAGGAAGAAGAAAAGCTATAGAAGTAGCAGGCGGAAGAAAACATGGGAAGATTGATTATTTATTTGACATATCTTCTTGTAGAGTAACTTCAGCATGTATAGGTTTTAAACTACTAATTAAATTACACACACACATTAACATAATAAGAGTACAGTTACATAACCAAAGCAGACCTATAATTACCAGCCATCTCCAGTGAAACCAAGAAAACCAGTTAGGCACCTTAGGCATTTGTGAAAACTTATCTATGATATGGTGGATATTGCCCAACTGAACTTGAACAGTCTGAGAGAAATCAGACAAATTAAAACAACCCATTCCTGGGGACTGTTCACATCCCATATGTTCTTTTAACAGTAGATAGTCTGTAGTTGTAAGATTTTGGAGCGCTACAACTTGCACTTTTCCTAATTCTTGGTTGAGTTCCAACAGTATAGATCCAGTCAAATTTGTTGTTTTACTGTATGCACAGGCCAGCTTAGATATCTCCTTCTTCATTCCCATGGCAAGTCCAGGAACCGGTGGGATGAGTACATCTACAGCTGTAGCAGTGCCTGGATCTTTGTTGAGGTTTTGTGATGATCATCTTCTGGTATGAGTCTTCCAGAGAGTGCTGATGTTGGAAGTTCTTCCTATCATATCTTAGTTCATTTTCTGGGTAGCCAAATTAGGCTTTGATCCTCTGTATAAACACAAACAGACCCTTTACCTACACTTTTATATGCCATTTATACCATTATGTAGAACTCATTGGAGATCACCACACAGGAACTGCTTTTTTTTTTTTTAAAGAGAAAGGAATATTATCAGAAAAATGTACCTCCATAGCCGATCATCTGACACCCTTTAAGTGGTCAAAATTAAGGATATTTAAAGCATGCATTAATTGGTGATTTACAGTTAGTTTTATCCTATCAGGGAGTAATACCCCTTTTCTTTTTTTTTGTTATCATTAATCTACACTTACATGACAAATATTATGTTTACTAGGCTCTCCCCTATACCAGGTCCCCCCTATAAACCCCTTTACAGTCACTGTCCATTAGCATAGCAAAATGTTGTAGAATCACTACTTGTCTTCTCTGTGTTGTACAGCCCTTCCCTTTCTCCCACCCCCCCATGCATGTTAATACCCCCTTCTTCTTCCCTTCTTATCCCTCCCTATGCACCCATCCTCCCCTCAATATAATTTTAATACAGTTTCATCACCCTAAAATGAAACCCATTGCTCTTTACAAGTCACTCCCCTTTCCTCCCATCACTGTGCCCTTGTCCTAGGAAACTGCTAATCTAATTTCTATCTATAATTTTTACTATAAAACATATTTCATATAAGTGGAATTATACAAATGATGTATTTTGTGAATTGACTAATTTAATTTGTTTTCAAGGTTCATCAATGATATTGTGTGTAACAGTACTTCACATTTTATTGCAAAATAACATGCCATTGTATGCATACACAAAGTTTGATCTTGTACACCACTTAATAGACTTTTGTGTTATTTCCACTTTTTGGCTATTATGAGTAATTCTATTATGACCATTCTTATACACATTTTTGTTTAGATACATGTTTTTATTTCTCTTTGGCATATTCCTAGATGTAGAATTGCTGAGTAGTATAGTAACTCTATGGTTCAACATTTTGAGGAACTGCCAAACTGTTCCCCAGAGGAGCTTCACCATTTTACAATCCTAGCAGTGTATAAGGGTTGAGATTTCTCCATATCCTCTCATTCTTAATGTCTGTACTACAGCCATATAGTGGGTATGAAATGATATCTAATTGTACTTTTACTTTGCATTTCCATAATGACTAGTGATGTTGAACATCTTTTCATGTGCTTATTAGCCATTTGTATATCATTATTTGGAAGAAATGTCTATTCAGGTGCTTTTACCTCTTTTCAATTGAGATATTTATCATCATAATATTGAGTTGTAAAAGTTCTTTATATATTCTGTAAAAAAGTCCCTTTTCAGATACATGATTTTCAAAATTATCCTCTCATTCCAAGGTTTGTCTTTTTCACTTTCTTGATGTTCATTGACAACACAAAAAATTTTTAATTTTGATAAAGCCCAAATTATCTATATTTTCTTTTGTCATGTGTTTGTGGTTATGCATCTAAGAAACCATTGTCTGATCCAAGGTAGTAAAGAGTACTTCTATATTTTCCTCTAAGATTTTTTAGAGTCTGAGCTCTTATATTTTGATCTGTTATCCATTTTGAATTGATTTTCTTATACAGTGTGAGATAGGGGTACAAATTAATTAATTTTCACGTGTGTATCTTGTTGCACCATTTGTTGAAGAGACTATTCTTTCCCACATTAAATTTTCCTGATACTTTTGTAAAAAATCAATTGACCGTAAATGTAAGAGTTTATTTCTAGGCACTCAATTCTATTCCATTGATCTATATGTCTGTCCATATGCCAATACTATATTGTTTTGATTACTGAAGTTTTATAAGAAGTTTTGAAATTAGAAAGACAATAAATAACAAAATACTTCTATTTTGTTTATCCCTTTTCAAGTTCGTGTTGGCTATTCTGTGCCCCTTACATTTCCATATGAGTTTCAGGAATCACTTATCAATTTCTGCAAAAACTCCAGCTGGGATTTTGAAGAGAATTAGGTTGAATCTGTAAGTCAATTTAAGGTACATTTCCATTTTATTAATATTTGGCCCTCTGATCCATGAACATGGAATGTGTTTCCATATTTAGGTTTTTAATTCCTTTCAACAATATTTTATAGCTTTCAGTGTACAAGCCTCACAGGTTTTTAAAAGTTATATTTTAGTGTTTAAATGATCCTTTTTTAAAAATTAAAATATCGTTAATATACAATCTTACATTGATTTCAAATGTACAACACAGTGGTTCAACAGTTACCCATATTATTAAATACTCACCCCCTCTAGTGTGGTTACTATCTGTCAACATAGTCTGATGTTACAGAATCATGAATTGTATTCTCTGTGCTACCAAACCCGTGATCAACTTTATATTGTGACTGTGAATTATTGTGTCCCTTAACCACCATCCCCGACCCCACTTTTGTAACCACTAGTCTCTTCTCCATGTCTGTGAGTCTACTGCTGTTTTGTTCCTTCTGTTTTGTATTGTCTTATTTTTTGGTGTCATTAATATACAATTACATGAGCAACATTGTGGTTACTAGATTCCCTCCATTATCAATTCCCCACCACATACCTTATTACAGTCACTGTCCTTCAGTGTAGTAAGATGCTATAGAGTCACTACTTGTCTTCTCTGTTCTATACTGCCTACCCCGGGCCCCCCCAACATGTTATGTGTACTAATCATAATGCCCCGTATTCCCCTTTTCCCTCCCTTCCCACCCAACCCCCAGTCACTTTCCCTTTGGTAACTGTTGATAGTCCATTCTTGGGTTCTGTAAGTCTGCTGCTGTTTCGTTCCTTCAGTTTTTGCTTTGTTCTTATACTCTACAGATGAGTGAAATCATTTGGTACTTGTCTTTCTCCACCTGGCTTAGTTCACCGAGCATAATACCCTCAAGCTCCATCCATGTTGTTGCAAATGGTATGATTTGTTTCATTCTTATGGCTGAATAATACTCCATTTTGTATATGTACCACCTCTTCTTTATCCATTCATCTACTGATGGACACTTAGGTTGCTTCCATTCCTTGGCTATTGTAAATAGTGCTGCGATAAACATAGTGCTGCAGTAAACATAGGGGTGCATATGTCTTTTTGAATCTGAGAAGTTGTTTTCTTTGGGTAAATACCCAGGAGTAGAATTCCTGAGTCAAATGGTATTTCTATTTTTAGTTTTTTGAGGAAACTCCATACTGCTTTACACAATGGTTGAAGTAGTTTACATTCCCACCAGCAGTGTAGGAGGGTCCCCCTTTCTCCACATCCTCGCTAGCATTTGTTGTTCCTATTCTTTTCTATGTTGGCCATCCTAACTGGCATGAGGTGATATCTCACTGTGGTTTTAATTTGCATTAAATAAATTAGCAATGTGGAGCATCTTTTCATGTACCTGTTGGCTATCTGAATTTCTTCTTTGGAGAATTGTCTGTTCATATCCTTCGCCCATTTTCTAATCAGGTTATTTACTTTTTGGGTGTTGAGGCATGTGAGTCCTTTATATATTTTGGATGTTAACCCCTTGTCAGATCTGTCATTTACAAATATATTCTCCCATACTGTAGGATACCTTTTGTTCTGCTGATAGTGTCCTTGATGTACAGAAGCTTTTTAGCATGTAGTCCCATTTGTTCATTTTTTATTTTGTTTCCCTTGCCCGAGGAGATGCATTCAGGAAAAAGTTGCTCATGTTTATATTAAAGAGAGTTTTGCCTATATTTTCTTCAAGGAATTTTATGGTTTCATGACTTACATTCAGGTTTTTGATCCATTTTGAGTTTACTTTTGTGTATGGGACAATAAACCAGTTTCATTCTCTTGTAAATAGCTGCCCAGTTTTTGCAGTTCCTTTTTAAAGTTTATTTTTAAGTATTTTATTCTTTTTGATGCCATTTGTAAATGGAATTGTTTTCTTACTTTCATTCTGATTGATCATTGCTATTGTATTGAAACACATTGAAATACAGTATAGCAGAAATATATTTTAGTATATGAATTTTGTATCCTGCTATCTAGCTGAACTTGTTTAATTAGTCCTAAGTGATTTGTATGTATTCTTTAGTAATTTCTATATACAAGTTCATAACATCTGAAAATATAGTTTCACTTCTTTATTTCAAATATGAAGGCCTTTTATTGACTAATTGGCCAAACAGAACCTCCAGTACAATGTTGAGTAGAAGTGGTGTGAACAGACATCCTTATCTTTTTCTTGATCTTAGAGTAAAAGTTTTCAGTCTTTCACCATTAAGTATGATTTTGGCTGTGGAGATTTCATAGCTGCCTTTACCAGGCTGAGGATGTTCCCTTCTATTTCTTGTTTGTTGAGTGTTTTTATAATGAAAAGGTTTTAGTTTCCTTTCAGATGATTTTATGCATCTATTGAGATGATCGAATATGAGTTTTTTCCCCTTCAGTCTCTCAATATGGTATATTACATTGAGTGATTTTCATATGTTGAACCACTCTTGCATTCCTGGGATACATCCCACTAGGTTATGGTGTATAATCCTTATAATGTGCTGCTGGATTCAGTTTGCTAATGTGATGTTGAGGACCTTTGTATCTACATTCATAAGGGATATTGGTATTTAGTTTTCTTTTGATATCTTCACCTGGTTTTGGTATCAGGATATACTAATCTAATGGAATAAAATGGGAATCCCCCTATTTTGTTTTTTAGAAGAGTTTATGAAGAGTTGGTGTTATTTCTTTGAATGTGATAGAATTTACCAGTGAAGCCATATAGGTTGGGCTTTTCCTAGTGTAAATTTTTTTAAATTGTTATTTAAATCTCTTTTATAGTTATGTCTATGATGATTTTTAAATTCCTTTTTAGTCTTATTCAATGGTTTGTATTTTTCCAGGAATTTGTCCATTTCATCAAAGTTATCTAATTTGTTGGCATATTCCTGTTCATAATATTCCCTTATAAATCCTTTTTATTTTGGTAAGATTGGTAGTGATGTTGTCTCTTCTTGGTTTTTGTAATTTGAGTCTTTTATATTTTTTCCTTGACCAGTCTATGTAAAGGTTTGACAATATTGTTGGTCTTTTCAAAGAACCAAGCTTTGAATTAATTTTCTATGTTATTTTTCTATTCTCTATTTTATTAATTTCTGATCTAATCCTCATTATTAAATCCTTTTCTCTTTCATAGCTATGTCTCTGCATCCTTGGCTTCTTGTTATTTACTGTAACATCATTCTTGTACTCCTCATTGATTCAATGCAATCCCTATCAAAATACCAACAGCATTCATCAAAGAACTAGAACAAATAGTTCTAAAATTCATATGGAGCCACAAAAGACCCTGAATAGCCAAAGCAATCCTGAGAAGGAAGAACAAAGCTGGGGAGATTGTGCTCCCTAACTTTAAGCTCTACTACAAAGCCACAGTAATCAAGACAATTTGATATTGGCACAAGAACAGACCTATAGATCAATGGAACAGAATGGAGAGCCCAGATATAAACCCAACCATATATGGCCAATTCCCATATGATAAAGGAGCCATGAATATACAATGGGGAAACAGTCTCTTCAACAGCTGGTGTTGGCAAAACTGGACAACTACATGTAAGAGGATGAAACTGGATTATTGTCTGACTTCATAAAAAAAAGTAAAGTTGAAATGGATCAAAGACCTGAATGTAAGTCATGAAACCATAAAACTCTTTGAAGAAAATATAGGCAAAAATCTCTTGAGTGTAAACATGAACAACTTTTTCCTGAGCACGTCTCCTCAGGCAAGGGAAACGAAAGCAAAAACGAACAAGTGGGACTAAATCAAAGTAAATAAAAAGCTTCTGTACAGCAAAGGACACCATCATCAGAACAAAAAGGCATCCTACAATAAGGGAGAATATATTCATAAATGACTTATGTGATAAGGGGTTCACATCCAAAATATAAAAAGAACTCACATGCCTTAACAACCCCAAAACAAATAACCTGATTAAAATATGGGCACAGGATACAAACAGACACTTCTCCAAAGAAGAAATTTGGATGGCCAACAGGCACATGAAGAGATGCTCCACATCACTAACTGTCAGGGAAATCCAAATTAAAACCACAATGAGATATCACCTCATACCAGTTAGGATGGTCACTCTCCAAAAGACAAGCAACAACAAATGCTGGCGAGGATGCAAAGAAAGGGGAACCCTCCTACACTATTGGTGGGATTGTAAATTGGCTCAACCATTGTGGAAAGCAATATGGAAGTTCCTCAAAAAACTCAAAATAGAAATACCATTTGACCCAGGAATTCCATTCCTAGGAATTTACCCTAAGAATGTAGGATCCCAGTTTCGAAAAGACATATGCACCTCTATGTTTATCACAGCACTATTTGCAATAGCCAAGAAATGGAAGCAACCTAAGTGTCCATTAGTAAATGAATGGATAAAGAAGAGGTGGTGCATATACAGAATGGAATATTGTTCAGCCATAAGAAGAGAACAGATTTTGCCATTTGCAAAAATGTGAATGGATCTAGAGGGTATTATGCTCAGTGGAATAAGCCAGGCAGAGAAAGACGAATACAAAATGATTTCACTCATTTGTGGAGTATAAAAGCAAAGCAAAACGGAAGGAACAAAATAGCAGTGGGTTCACAGACACCGAGAAGGGACTAATGGTTACCAAAGGGGAGAGGTTGGGGTGGGTGGGTGGGGAGGTAGTAGGGGATTAAGGGGCACTATAATTTGCAATCACAATATAGGTAGGTCATGAGGATGGTGCAGCATGGAGAAGACAATTAATGAAATGACTCTATAACATCTTACTACGCTGATAGACTGTGACTACAATAAAGGGGTTGAGGACTTGACAATATGGGCAAATATTGAAACCACAGTGTTGTTTATGTGAAACCATTATAAGATTCTGTATCAATGATAGTTTAATTTAGAAAAGGTCATGCTGGCCTTATAGAATGAGTTAGGAAGTGTTATCTCTGCTTCTGTTTTTTTGGAAGAGATTGTAGAAAGTTGGTATTATTTCTTCTTCAAATGTTTGGTAGAAATCATCTAGACCTTGTACTTTCTGTTTTGGAAGGTTATTAATTGTTGATTCAATTTATTTATTAAATATAAGCCTTATCAGATTATCTTTTTCTTCTTGTGTGTTTTGGTAGATTGTGTGTTCCAAGGAATTGTTTAATTTCATCCAAGTTATCAAGTTTGTGGGCTAGTGTTGCTCATAATATAACATAACTATCCTTTCAATATCCATGAGATCAGTTTTGATGGCTCATATTTCATTTCTGATACTAGTAATGTCTTTCTTCTCTCTTCTTTTCTTGGTTATCCTGGCTAACATTTTATCTGTTTATTGATTTTTTTTTTCAAAGAACCAGCTTTGGTTTCATTTATTTTTCTATTAATTTCCTGTTTTCAGTTTCATTGAGTTCTACCCTATTTTTATTATTTTACTTCTTTTTCTTAATTTGGATTACATGTGCTCTTCTTTTTCCATTTCTTAAGGTGGAGGCTTAGATTATTGATATTAGATCTTTCTTTTTTGCCTAATACATGCATTTATTGTTATAAATTTCCCTCTAACCATACATTTGCTGTATTCTGCAAATTTTGATAAATTGTATTTTCATTTTCATTTTGTTCAAAAAATTTTTAATTCTTTTTGAGACTTAATCTTATACCCATGTGTTATTTAGAAGCGTGTTGTTTAACTTGGGATTTTCTAGTTGTCTTTCTGTTTAGTTCCATTGCGGTCTAAGAACATACATTGTATGTATGATTTTTATTTCTTTATATTTGGTAAGGTATGTTTTATGGCCCAGCATGTTGTCTGTCTTGGTGAATATTCCATGTGAGCTTGAGACGGATGTATATTCTGCTGTTGTTGAATGAAGCATTCTAGAAACTGTCAATTAGATCTAGTTAATTAATGGTTCTAATAAGTTCAATAATATCCCTACAGATTTTCTGTCTTCTAGGTCTGTTGTCTAACTGTTCTTGTTGTTCTATCAGTTTTTGCCTCATGTATTTTGATACTTTGTTTTTAGGAACATATGCATTAAGGATTGTTGTGTCTTAGAGCACTGACACCTTTATTATTATGTAATGCCCCTCTTTATCCCTGAAACTTTTCCTTACCTTCAAATGTGCTCTGTCTGAAATTCATATAGATACAGCAATTTTCTTTTGATTAGTATTAGCATGGTCTATCATTCTCCATCCCTTTACTTTCAATATAGCTGCATCTTTATATTTAAAGTGGGCTTCTTGTAGACAACATATAGTTGGGTCTTGTTTTTTTTAATCCACTTTGATAGTCTTTGATTTTTAATTGGTGTTTTTAAGCCATTTACATTTGAAGTCATTATTGTTATAACATATTAACATCTACCTTATTTGTAACTGTTTTCTAGTCATTATCATTATCGTTATTTTTCTTTATTTTCTTGTTTTGTTTTCTTTGGTTTAAATTATGTATTTTATATGATTTCATTGTTTCTTCCCTCTTAGCACATTAATTATACTCCTTTAAAAAAATTTTAAGTGATTGTCCTAGAGTTTGCAATATACATTTACAACTAACTTTCATCCACTTTCAAATAACACTGTACTGCTTTATGGGTAAGTGAAAATACCCTATAATAACAAAATAATGCCAATTCCTCTCTCCCCTGCCTTATAACATTGCTGCCATACATTTCACTTATTCATAAGCTATAATCATCCAATGTATTGTTGACAATATTACTTTGAGTAATCTTCTCTGTTAAGTCATTTAAGAATAGTAAATACAAAATATTAATTTTACCTTAATTTGTGCATTCTTTAACACTCTTCCTTTTTTAATGTAGCTCCAAATTTCTGACCTATAAAATTTTCCTTCTCCCTGAAGAACTTCTTTTTAATATATTTTACAAGACAGGTCTACTGATGACACATTCTCTCAATTTTTGTTTGTGTGAGAAAGTATTCTTCACTGTTAAAGGATAATTTCACTGGGTTTAGAGTTTCAGGTGGGTGGGTTTTTTCTTTCAGCACTTTAAATATTTCAGTCTATTGTCTTCTTTCTTTCATGGTGTCTGATGAGAAGTCTGTAATGCTTACCCTTGGTCTTATAAAAGTGAGGTGTTTTATCCCTGTGGCTTCTTTCAAGATTTTCTCTGCCTTTGATTTTCTGCATTTTGAATATGATATGTGTAGGTGTTGAATTTTTGTCATTTGTGCAGTTTGGTGTTCACTAATCTTCCTGGATCTGTGGTTTGGTATCTGTTAATAACTTTGGACTCTTCTCAGCCATTATTACTTCAAATACTTACTGCATTTCCTTCTCTCTTTCCTTTCCTTCTGGTATTTCTATTACATGTTATGTTGCACCTTTTGTAGTTTCTTGGACTTTCTGTTCTGCTTTTTTTTTTAGTTTTTTCTTTCTTTGCTTTTTGGTTGGGGAAGTTTCTATTGACATATATTCAAGCTCACTCTTTGTTTCTCAGCTGTGTTCAATTTAATGATGAGCCCATCAAAGACATTCTCTATTTCTGTCATAGTGTATTTTTTTAATTTCTAGTATTTTATTTTGATGGTTTCTTAGAATTTCCATGTTTTTGTTTATACTACCCATCTGTTCTTGCATGTGGTCCACTTTTTTCATTAGAGCTTTTAGCATATTAAGTATGGTTAGTTTACATTTCTGGTCTTGTCATTCTGAAATATGGGCTATATCCTGGTCTGGTACTGATGTTTGCCCTGTCTCTTCAGACTGTGTTTTTCTGCTTTTCAGCATGCTTTTTAATTGTTTGTTGGAAGATGAATATGGTCTATTTGATAAAAGAAACTGAGGTAAGTAGGCCTTTAGTGTGAGGTTTTTACCTAAGAGTTAAGCTGTGTTTACTATTTGATGTAGCTATAGGCATCAGAGGCTAAAATCTCCTCTAGTGTCATTGTTTTCTCTCTTTTGTTTTGAATTTTCCTAGAGAGCTCTTTTTAAATAGGGTCTGAACTTTATAGTTCTTTTCAGAAGCCATCCCTTGTTATTATACAGGAGTCAGACTGATGTGATGGGAAGGTGGGGGTGTGGGGAATGTTCTATAGTCTTATGATTATTTAACAGTCTTTTAGTGAGTTTGTTCTTCTGGGATGTTACCCTCACAAGTGGTTCAGGCTAGAGTTGGGTGTTTCCCTTACCCTAAATTGTTTAGGCTCTGGTAAAACTCATATTGGTTAGGCTCTGATAAAGTAGTTTCTCTTAAGGGCAGGGCTTTGTTAAGGAGAATAGAACACTCTGAGTATATTTCAAAATGGTTACTTTCTCCCTCCCTTTACTGGAAGCATGAGAGGATTTTTCTCTGATTGCCACCCTAAGAATACAGTGGCGCTCCCAGTGGTAAAACACATGAAAGCGTGGGGGCTTCCTTAAGGCTGGACCTCTGGGATCTTTTAATCTCTCAAATTAATCCACACTCAGTTTCCAACAGCTAGCCAGTTACCCAAGTGTTTCTATCCCCTATTGGCTTCAGTGCAATTTCTCCTTCCACTAAATTGTGATTCTTCATATCCACTTGTCTGCCTTTCCAGTTTTTGTGTAAGTGGCTTGCCCTGTGACCTCAATTTTCTGATGTATCTAAAAAGAGTTTTTCATTTTCAGTTTCTAGTGTTTTTCCTGTTGTGAAGACAGGAATGGTGACTTCCAAGTTCTTTACATGTCATATCAGAAAACAGAAGTCAATTTAATTTTTGTGATTTCTTAAGTTATCACATTTTAAGAATTTTCCCTGCCTAACATGTTTAAAGTGAAGTTTAAAATTTTCCAAGTGTTTGCATTTTGCTTTTTATTTGATTTTCATTTTAGTTAAATTGTGGTCAGGGAATTTGTCCTCTAAGCTTCTTATTTTTAAAAATTTTGAATTTTTTTGATAGCATATTATTAAATGAATTTTGTAACTTTCATGTAGACATTTAAATATAACTTTTAACGATATGCTAAATTGTTCAATATTGTTAATTAATTATATTATTCAAATATTTAATGTCCTTTACTCAACAAATACTTGTTGAAAATATGATTCAGGCACTGTGTTAGCTACCTATGAAACAATGACAGGCAAAATAAAATCCTTGTTCTTGTGAGACTCACAATCTAGAGGTAAGATGCAGACAAGCAGACAACTATAATACTATGTAAAAAGTGATATAATTGAGAGTCATACAGAGTTCTATGTAAGAATGTAGGTAGGGCACATATAATACAGATTGGGGAGTCTGGGAAGGCTTTCTTGGAAAAATTATGACCAAAGTGAGACTTAAATGAGGGATAGAAGATAACTAGGAAAAGGAGAATTTTTAAATGTTCCAAACATGTTTGAAGAACTGGATATGATGGTTAGCAATGCACTTTTAGGAACTTAAAGGAGTTCATTGTGGATGGATTATGCAATGTGATTGGAAGGTAGATGGCATGGTGGCAAAATGAGATTAGAGAGTATCCAAATTATGTGAAGCTTTTTGTTCATGTTAAGGAGCTTGGAATTTGTCCTAAGGGAAGTGAGGAACCGCTGAAGAAATTTAAGCAGGTCAGTGACATAATATAAATTGCATTAAAAAAAATTCTCTCCCGAGATGGGTGGAAGATGGCGGCGTGAGTAGAGCAGCAGAAATCTCCTCCCAAAACCACATATATCTATGAAAATATAACAAAGACAACCCTTCCTAGAAAAAAGACCAGAGGACACAGGACAATATCCAGAACACATCCGCACCTGAGAGAACCCAGCGCCTCATGAAGGGGGTAAGATACAAGCCCCGGCCCAGCAGGAGCAGAGCACCAATCCACCTAACTCCCAGCGGGAGAAGAATAGGCAGAGCGGGAGGGAGACAGAGCACAGGGCTGCTGAACACCCAGCCCCAGCCATCCGGGCCAGAGTGCAGGGCCCTGGATACTAGGAAAACAGGGCAGCAAGAACAGTGAGCAGGCACTGGAGGCCGGGCGCCGGAGGACATAAGAAAAACGAGTGACCAATTTTTTTTTTCTGTTTTGTTTTGGGGAGCGCTTTTTGGAAGTCTTAAAGGGATAGGGCCCCCAATACTAGGGAAACAGGGCAGCAAGAACAATAAGTGGGCACCGGTGGCCTGGCGCCGGAGGACACCAGAAAAGCGAGCAACCTTTTTTTTTTAATTAAAAAAAATATATATATTTTTTAATTAAAAAAAATTTTTTTTTGTGGTCGTTTTGTTTTGGCGGGTGCTTTTTGGAAGTCTTAAAAGGGCAGGGCGGGACACTTAATCCAGAGGTAGGGAATCCGGGGATCTCTGGGCACCCTAACCCCTGGGCTGCAGGGAGCAGGGAGGCCCCTTACGGAGATAAATAGCCTCCCAGCCGCTCCCGCTCCAACACGACTCCACCACTTTGGAGCAGAGGTACGAGCCAGGCCACGCCCACAGCAACAGCGGAGATAAACTCCATAGCAGCCGGGCAGGAAGCAGAAGCCCTGTCTGCGTGCAGCTGCACAGCACAAGCCACTAGAGGTCGCTGTTCTCCCAGGAGAGGAGGGCCACAAACCAACAAGAAGGGAAGTTCTTCCAGCCGTCACTCGTCCGAACTCTGCAAACTATTCCTATCACCATGAAAAAGCAAAGCTACAGGCAGACAAAGATCACAGAGACAACATCAGAGAAGGAGAAAGACCTAACCAGTCTTCCTGAAAAAGAATTCAAAATAAGAATCATAAACATGCTGACAGAGATGCAGAAAAATACGCAAGAGAAATGGGATGAAGTCCGGAGGGAGATCACAGATGCCAGAAAGGAGATTGCAGAAATGAAACAAACTTTGGAAGGGTTTATAAGCAGAATGGATAGGATGCAAGAGGCCATTGATGGAATTGAAACCAGAGAGCAGGAACGCATAGAAGCTGACATAGAGAGAGACCAAAGGATCTCCAGGAATGAAACAATATTAAGAGAACTGTGTGACCAATCCAAAAGGAACAATATCCGTATTATAGGGGTTCCAGAAGAAGAAGAGAGAGGAAAAGAGATCTTAGAAGTATCTTAGATCTTAGTATCTTAGAAGAAATAATTGCTGAAAACTTCCCCAAACTGGGGGAGGAAATAATCGAACAGACCACGGAAATACACAGAACCCCTAACAGAAAGGATCCAAGGAGGACAACACCAAGACACATGATAATTAAAATGGCAAAGATCAAGGACAAGGAAAGAGTTTTAAAGGCAGCTAGAGAGAAAAAGGTCACCTATAAAGGAAAACCCATCAGGCTAACATCAGACTTCTCGACAGAAACCCTACAGGCCAGAAGAGAATGGCATGATATACTTAATACAATGAAACAGAAGGGCCTTGAACCAAGGATACTGTATCCAGCATGACTATAATTCAAATATGATGGTGGGATTAAACAATTCCCAGACAAACAAAAGCTGAGGGAATTTGCTTCACACAAACCACCTCTACAGAACATCTCACAGGGACTGCTCTAGATGGGAGCACTCCTAGAAAGAGCACAGCAGAAAACACCCAACATATGAAGAATCCAGGAGGAGGAATAAGAAGGGAGAGAAGAAAAGAATCTCCAGACAGTGTATATAACAGCTCAATAAGCGAGCTAGGTTAGGCAGTAAGATACTAAAGAGGCTAACCTTGAACCTTTGGTAACCACGAATTTAAGACTGCAATGGCAATAAGTACATATCTTTCAATAGTCACCCTAAATGTTAATGGTCTCAATGCACCAATCAAAAGACATAGAGTAATAGAATGGATAAAAAAGCAAGACCCATCTATATGCTGCTTACAAGAAACTCACCTCAAACCCAAAGACATGTACAGACTAAAAGTCAAGGGATGGAAAAACATATTTCATGCAAACAACAGTGAGAAGAAAGCAGGGATTGCAGTACTAATATCAGACAAAATAGACTTCAAAACAAAGAAAGTAACAAAAGATAAAGAAGGACACTACATAATGATAAAGGGCACAGTCCAACAAGAGGATATACCCATTCTAAATATATATGCACCCAACACAGGAGCACCAGCATATGTGAAACAAATACTAACAGAACTAAAAGGGGAAATAGACTGCAATGCATTCATTCTAGGAGACTTCAACACACCAATCACCCCAAAGGATAGATCCATCGGGCAGAAAATAAGTAAGAACATGGAAGCAATGAACAACACAGTAGAGCAGATGGACCTAATAGACATCTACAGAACTCCACATCCAAAAGCAACAGGATATACATTCTTCTCAAGTGCTCATGGAACATTCTCCAGAATAGACCACATACTAGGCCACAAAAAGAGCCTCAGAAAATTCCAAAAGATTGAAATCCTATCAACCAACTTTTCAGACCACAAAGGCATAAAACTAGAAATAAACTGTACAAAGAAAGCAAAGAGGCTCACAAACACATGGAGGCTTAACAACACGCTCCTAAATAATCAATGGATCAATGACCAAATCAAAATGGAGATCCAGCAATATATGGAAACAAATGACAACAACAACACTAAGCCCCAACTTCTGTGGGACACAGCAAAAGCAGTCTTAAGAGGAAAGTATATAGTAATCCAAGCATATTAATAAAAGGAAGAACAATCCCAAATGAATGGTCTGTCACAATTATCGAAATTGGAAAAAGAAGAACAAATGAGGCCTAAGATCAGCAGAAGGAGGGACATAATAAAGATCAGAGAAGAAATAAATAAAATTGAGAAGAATAAAACAATAGCAAAAATCAATGAAACCAAGAGCTGGTTCTTCAAGAAAATAAACAAAATAGATAAGCCTCAAGCCAGACTTATTAAGAAGAAAAGAGAGTCAACACAAATCAACAGTATCAGAAACAAGAAAGGAAAAATCACGACGGACCCCACAGAAATACAAAGAATTATTAGAGAATACTATGAAAACCTATCTGCTAACAAGCTGGGAAACCTAGGAGAAATGAACAACTTCCTAAAAAAATACAACCTTCCAAGATTGACCCAGAAAGAAACAGAAAATCTAAACAGACCAATTACCAGCAACAAAAAAGAAGCGGTAATCAAAAATCTACCAAAGAACAAAACCCCCGGCCAGATGGATTTACCTCGGAATTTTATCAGACATACAGGGAAGACATAATACCCATTCTCCTTAAAGTTTTCCAAAAAATAGAGGAGGAGGGGATACTCCCAAACTCATTCTATGAAGCTAACATCACCCTAATACCAAAACCAGGCAAAGACCCCACCAAAAAAGAAAACTACAGACCAATATCCGTGATGAACGTAGATGCAAAAATACTCAAAAAAATATTAGCAAACCGAATTCAAAAATACATCAAAAGGATCATACACCATGACCAAGTGGGATTCATCCCAGGGATGCAAGGATGGTACAACATTCGAAAGTCCATCAACATCATCCACCACATCAACAAAAAGAAAGACAAAAACCACATGATCATCTCCATAGATGCTGAAAAAGCATTTGACAAAGTTCAACATCCATTCATGATAAAAACTCTCAGCAAAATGGGAATAGAGGGCAAGTACCTCAACATAATAAAGGCCATCTATGATAAACCCACAGCCAACATTATATTGAACAGCGAGAAGCTGAAAGCATTTACTCTGAGATCGGGAACTAGACAGGGATGACCACTTTCTCCACTGTTATTTAACATAGTACTGGAGGTCCTAGCCACGGCAGTCAGAGAAAACAAAGAAATATAAGGAATCCAGATTTGTAAAGAAGAAGTTAAATGGTCACTATTTGCAGATGACATGATACTGTACATAAAAAACCCTAAAGACTCCACCCCAAAACTACTAGAACTGATATCGGAATACAGCAAAGTTGCAGGATACAAAATCAACACACAGAAATCTGTGGCATTCCTATACACTAATAATGCACCAACAGAAAGAGAAATCAGGAAAACAACTCCATTCACAATTGCATCAAAAAAAATAACATACCTAGGAACAAACCTAACCAAAGAAGTGAAAGACTTATACTCTGAAAACTACAAGTCACTCTTAAGAGAAATGAAAGGGGACACTAACAGATGGAAACTCATCGCATGCTCGTGGCTAGGAAGAATTAATATTGTCAAAATGGCCATCCTGCCCAAAGCAATATACAGATTTGATGCAATCCCTATGAAACTACCAGCAACATTCTTCAATGAACTGGAACAAGTAATTCAAAAATTCATATGGAAACACCAAAGACCCCGAATAGCCAAAGCAATCGTGAGAAAGAAGAATAAAGTAGGGGGGATCTCACTCCCCAACTTCAAGCTCTACTATAAAGCCATAGTAATCAAGACAATTTGGTACTGGCCCAAGAGCAGAGCCACAGACCAATGGAACAGACTAGAGAATCCAGACATTAACCCAGACATATATGGTCAATTAATATTCTACAAAGGAGCCATGGACATACAATGGCGAAATGACAGTCTCTTCAACAGATGGTGCTGGCAAAACTGGACAGCTACATGTAGGAGAATGAAACTGGACCATTGTCTAACCCCATATACAAAAGTAAACTCAAAATGGATTAAAGACCTGAATGTAAGTCATGAAATCATTAAACTCTTGGAAGAAACCATAAACATAGGCAAAAACCTCTTAGACATAAACATGAGTGACCTCTTCTTGAGCATATCTCCCCGGGCAAGGAAAACAACAGCAAAAATGAATAAGCGGGACTATATTAAGCTGAAAAGCTTCTGTACAGCAAAAGAGACCATCAATAGAACAAAAAGGAACCCTACAGTATGGGAGAATATATTTGAAAATGACACATCCGATAAAGGCTTGACGTCCAGAATATATAAAGAGCTCACAGGGCTCAACAAACAAAAAACAAATAACCCAATAAAAAATGGGCTGAAGAACTGAACAGACAGTTCTCCAAAAAGAAATACAGATGGCCAACAGACACATGAAAAGATGCTCCACATCGCTAATTATCAGAGAAATGCAAATTAAAACTACAATGAAGTATCACCTCACACCAGTAAGGATGGCCGCCATCCAAAAGACAAACAACAACAAGTGTTGGTGAGGCTGTGGAGAAAGCGGAACCCTCCTACACTGCTGGTGGGAATGTAAGTTAGTTCAACCATTGTGGAAAGCAGTATGGAGGTACATCAAAATGCTCAGAACAGACACACCATTTGACCCAGGAATTGCACTTCTAGGAATTTACCATAAGAATGCAGCAATCAAGTATGAGAAAGATCAGTGCACCCCTATGTTTATCGCAGCACTATTTACAATAGCCAAGAATTGGAAGCAACCTAAATGTCCATTGATAGATGAATAGATAAAGAAGATGTGGTACATATACACAATGGAATACTACTCAGCCATAAGAAAAGGGCAAATCCAACCATTTGCAGCAACATGGATGGAGCTGGAGGGTATTATGCTCAGTGAAACAAGCCAAGCGGAGAAAGAGAAATACCAAATGATTTCACTTATCTGTGGAATATAAAAACAATGGAAAAACTGAAGGAACAAAACAGCAGCAGAATCACAGAACTCAAGAATGGACTAACTGGTATCAAAGGGAAAGGGACTGGGGAGGATGGGTGGGTAGGGAGGGATAAGGGGGGGAGAAGTAGGGGAGTATTAAGATTAGCATGCATGGGTGGGTAGGAGAAAAGGGAGGGCTGTACAACACAGAGAAGGCAAGTAGTGATTCTCCAACATTTTGCTATGCTGATGGACAGTGACTGTAAAGGGGTTTATAGGGGGGACCTGGTATAGGGGAGAGATTAGTAAACATAATATTCGTCATGTAAGTGCAGATTAGTGATACCAAAAAAAAAAAAAGGCAGTTCCTGTGTGGTAACCTCCAATGAGTTCTACACAAGGCTATAAAGGGCATATAAAAGTGTAGGCAAAGGGTCTGTTTGAGTTCATACAAAGGATCAAAGCCTAATTGGGCTACCCCGAAAATGAACTAAGATACGATATGAAAAAGAACTTCCACCTTCAGCACTCTCTGGAAGACTCATGCCAGAAGATGATCATCAAAAAACCCAACAAAGATCCACGCACTACTACAGCTGTAGATGCACTCATCCCACCAGTTCCTGGACTTGCCATGGGAATGAGGAAGGAGATATCTAAGCTGGCCTGTGCATACAGTAAAACAACAGATTTGACTGGATCTATACTGTTGGAACTCAATCAAGAATTAGGAGAAGTGCAAATTGTAGTGCTCCAAAATCTTACAACTACAGACTATTTACTGTTAAAAGAACATATGGCATGTGAACAGTCCCCAAGAATGGGTTGTTTTAATTTGTCTGATTTCTCTCAGACTGTTCAAGTTCAGTTGGACAATATCCACCATATCATAGATAAGTTTTCACAAATGCCTAAGGTGCCTTAATGGTTTTCTTGGTTTCACTGGAGATGGCTGGTAATTACAGATATGCTTTGGTTATGTAACTATACTCCTATTATGTTAATGTGTGTGCGCAATTTAAGTAGTAGCTTAAAACCTATACATGCTGAATTTACTCTACAAGAGGATATGTCAAAGAAATAATCAATCTTCCCATGGTTTCTGCCGCCTGCTACTTCTATAGCTTTTCTTCTTCCTTCCTAATTACAACCCTTAAATAGAATTCGTGCCTCATATCGAATTTACCGAGTATCATAATTCTTCCAAGTGGTAAAGATACCTCAAGACAAATGCTTGGCATAGAGGCTACAGGGCATAAATATGCAAAGAAATAAAAAGCTAACCATTTCAAACAATAAGGCTTCTCTCTCACTTACCAACTTTACATTTCCCTGTATGGCCCCGGAAGATGACTGGCTAGCTAGAGGTGGGTAAGATTCCTCAAGGGAGGAACAACCTAAGACAGGTACAGTCTCAGGGGGGTCATCATGTGTGAAATTGGGGATCAACAGAGGTGAGGCTTAGAATCTCACACCCCTGTTCTGAGAGAAATCTTCTGCATACGTGGATGTTTTATTGCCCTTGTGTAGCTTGGATTAACACATAGTCTACAGGCACACACCTGAGCATCTACATTTGCTCTCTTACAACACTAAACTAGGTTTTCTACCTTTATCTTGTATCTACCTACCACTTCAGCATTTTATTAAAAATAATAATAATAAAGAAAGAAATGTGGTATCCACATATAAATCAAGTATAAAAACCAAATGAGTATTCATATTTGAACTGACTGTTTATAGTTCATAATGCATGAGCAAAACCGAAGGTTTCTGTGATGGCTGCCCTTGTACTGTTCACCATCTAAGAACTTATTCACTATGTAAGAATTTGTTACCCATGTAAGAACTTGTTTGTTATGCCTCAGAAGTTTGGAGACTGACGAAAATTAGGCTTGGGGTGGATTAATGATTGTGCATTGAGCATTGACTCCCCTATGCAGAATTTTATTTTTGTTAACAACCATTTGATCAATAAATATGAGAGATGCCCTCACAAACACACACACAAAAAAAGTACACACTTCCAATGGTAAAATAATAAGTAACCGGGATGTAATGAATATAGTCAAGATATTGTAACTGCTTGGTATGGTGATAGCTGGTACCTAGAATTGTCATGTATATAAATGTTGAATCACTATGTTGTACACCTGAAACTAATGTAATGTAATACTGTGTGTCAACTACCCTTCAATAAAAAATAATTATCTAAAAAGAAAAATTCTCTCCCTTCAAAATGGAGAATGAATTGGAATAATGAAACATAGTAGTGTGTTTAACCTTCTATTATTACCACCTCTGATTTCTATTTTTAATTAAATTTGAATTATCCAAGTAATATATGAATCCATTCACCTAAAAACAGTAATTAAGACCTAAACCTCATACCTAATACAAAAATTAATTCAAAATAGATCAGAAACCTAATGTACAATGTAAGACTATAAAAGTTCCAGAAGTTAACATAGGATAAAATCTTTGGGACCTTGAGATAGAGGCAGTATTGTTAGACATGACACCAACAGGACAGCCCATAAAATAAAAGATTGATAAATTGGACCTCATCAAAATTAAAAACATTTACATTGTGAAAATAATTTTAGGAGGATAAAAAGCAAGGTGCAGATTGAGAGAAAATATTTGCAAGCCATGTATTTGACAAAGAACTTGTAACTAAAACATATAAAGGGTGCTCAAAACTCAACAATAAAAACGATCAAACAATCCAATTAGAAAGTAGTCAAAAGACATGAATGTATTTCTCCAAAGAAGATGAATAATATACAGATGGAAAATAAGCACATGAAAGGAGGTTTAACATCATTATGCATTAGGGAGAGACAAATTAAAACCACAGTGTTTTAATTGTGTTTTAGAATAGTTCAGATGAAAAATAGTGATAATACCAGATGTTGGTGAGGATACACAAACTGGATGTCTAATACATTCCTGGTAGAAATGCCAAATAGTGAAGGCACTGTGGTAAACATTGCTGCAGTTTTTTATAAAACTAAACATGCAGTTACCATAAAATGAAGCACTTACACACCTGGACATTTATCCAGAAAAATGAAAACCTATGTTCATATAAAAATGAACAGGAGTGTTAATAGCAGCTTAATTAATAATACAAAAATACTGGCAGCAACTCAAATGCTGTTCAACAGGTGAATGGTTGAGCAAACTTTGTTAATATCCACACCATGGAACACTATTCAGCCTTGATAAGGAATGACCTATTGATATATGCAACAACCTAGATGGACCTTAAGGGTATTATGCTTAATGAAAAAATTCAATCCCCCCAAATTACATACTTTATGGTTCCATTTATATAAAATTACAAAATGACAAAATTTAGAAATATGAAGAACAGATTAGTGATTGTCAGGGGACAGGGATGAGAGTGGGGTGTAGTAGGGGGTGAATGAGAATAAAAGAGCACATGGGAGAGTTCTTTTATGGTAATGGAACAGCTCTGTATCTTAATTGTGGTGTTGCTTACAAAAAGCTAAACATGGGGTAAAATTGCATCAAACCAACACACAAACACAGACACAGATGCAGATTTTAAAACAGTGAAAACTGAATAAAGTCTATGGTATAGTTAACAGTAATGTATCAATGTCAAATTCCTGGTTTTGATATTGTACTACATTATATTAAGATGTCATCATTGGAAGCTTGGAGAAGGGTCACAGGATTTTTGGACTATTTTTGCAGCTTCCTATTTGAAAGTAAAGTTTTTAGAAAGAATTAGGGCATTACATATAAATCTAAAATCCCTTTTGGTCACTATCCCTGATTTCATTCACTTCTCCCAGATCCCAGATCTCACTACATCTATGAATTTAGTATGTATCCTTCCATAATTCTTTTACATTTTATGCACACATTTACGTAATTATAAAAATATATGTAAATATATAGTATTATTTATGTGTGCTTCTTTCTACATAAATATTATCATATGGTATATGTCATTCTGTAACTTGCTTTTTACATTCAATGTTTTATTTTTAAGATATATTCATATTGATACATACAGCTTTAATTAGTTTATTATGACAGCTTTATGGCATTCTACTGAATACACAGTTTTTAATTTAACTATCTATTGGACATTCAGGCTGTCTTTGAATTTTTGCAGGGTTGTAGAAGATATTCTTGTACATGTCTCCTGACACCTGTGTATTTTTCTCCAGAAAGGAAATGGAATTAGTGTGTCATAGGTTATTAACATTATCAGTTTTACCAGCACTGCCAGAGTGTACTCCAAAATGGCTTCAGCAATTTATACTCCAATTATTTTCCTACACCTTTGCTATAATTAGACCTTATATTCCAGTTGTAACCTATATGAAATCAGTCCACCTCATGGCAGTCTTAGCATGGTGTCATGTCCAAATAAACACTTGTCTAAAATCCAAAAAGAAGTTTAAAGAATTTACATTTTATTTTCCCTCTCAATATGCCTTTCACAACACACAGCAAAGTTTATTTTAAAAAATAATTTTCACCCATTTACTCCTTGAAATTCCCACTCATTATGTCAAATACATATTCCTATCTCTTTCTATCACATTCAAAATTCCCTAACACACTGATATCTAGGCTCAGTTAATTTTTCTTATTTTAGTTATTGTCCGCCCTTTCCAATGCAAATCAAATCAATCTTGTCTTGTTTTGTTTCTCTCTCTTAACAATTATTGTGACCTTTGGAACAAAGTCGGGGAACAGAATTCTCTTTAGTGGATATATGAGGAGTAGAGGTTGTTAAGTACTTTTATTTACTTATTTTTCCTATCATACATGCTTGTGCAAAATGCAAAACGGGTTTTAAGTTTGAACTTTAAGCAGGAAGAATGTCTTCCCACAAGGAAAATAATTAATTTTTCTCTTATGTACACAGTACACAGAAAAATGTAGATCCTCAAGAAAAGAATGTACTGCTTCCAGGAAGAAAACAGATAAGAAGTGCTCAGTTCAGAAGAGCTGCAGCAAGGAGTATTAATAAAAGCCTTTCTAACTATAATTACTCATAGTCTCAATTTCAATAATTCAATAATTCTGGTCCTTTCAGCAAGGCTTTTGGTATTTCCATGATTGGTTAACAGATACTTCTAGAGTTCTTCCTGTGCGCAAAGTCTAATATTGTCTAGTTTGTGAGAGAGGTGGAGCAAGCCTAGAAGACACAGGATATATGGTGTCTGCTGTTAGGGAACATTTGGTTCAGTCTCAGAATGTCATTGTGACATTGCAGTTAAGAGTAGAGACTCTGAAGTCAAACTGCATGGATGACATGATTTCACCACCTATTTGTGTGACTTTGGGAAAGTCATTTTAGCTCTCTGAATCTTAGTTTCTTCATTTATAAAAGTAATAATAATATGTACCTAATAGATCTCTTATTAGGGAAACAGTTCTTCCTGGTATATCTTATGTGAAAGATAAACAAAAACTTTTCTGTCTTTTCTCTGATCCTCACTCACTGCTGTATCAGCAAACTGCAAATCAAAACAACAATGAGATACCACTTTACACCCACTAGGATGGCCACAATAAAATTTTTAATGGAAAATAATAAGTGTTAGTGAAGCTGTGGAAAAATTGGAACTCTTGTATATTGTTGGGGGGAATATTAAATGATTCAGCCACTGTAGAACACAGTCTGACAACTCCTCAAAAAGTTAAACAAAATTACCATATGACACACAATTAAAGTCCTAAGTATATACTCAGAAGTGAAAGTTCATAGAACACCGATTCACAGGAGGCAAATATCCATCAACAGATGAATGGATAAACAAAATGGACAGGTAGATAAACTATCCATACAATGGATATTTAGCTTTAACAAGGAATGAAATTCCGATACATGCCACAATATGGAGGAAACTTGAAAACAATGTGCAAAGTGAAATAAGCCAGACACAAAAGGACAGATATTGTATGGTTCTACTTATGTCATATATTTTATATATTTATTTTATATTAAGGAAAAACTATGTTTGCATAGCCCAATTTTCTCTTCTTGGGAGCTGGATTATCCACAGGAAGCATGCAACACAGCAAGACATGCAATTTAGTGTAGCCCGGCAACTCTGCCAGGAGTGGGTACAGAGGGGAGAGAAGGAAGAGGGAAGAGAGTTGAAGACCCAGGGCATCTGGCCATTCTGGGATTTTGGAGGTAAAGCCACCTATGTACCAGGTCGAAATTTTGGAAAATTAAGTCTGACTTCAAAAAGTGTCAAGGCAACTCTGAAACTGTGTGTGTGTGTGTGTGTGTATTCCATGGTAGTCCTACAGTAGAAATTCCAGCCAAGTGCTAAGAATAAGCAAGAGTGTTGGATAGACAAGAACAGTATGAACAGGTGACATCCTGTTGTTATATCTGCTCTTGCAATGATACTTTTGAGAAGATCTCTTGAGGTAATTTGTGTGGAAGGACACAACCTGTGACAATAGTGGGCAAGAAGTGGTTAAGGACCAGCAAAAGGGCTCCTACTTCTTGGAGTGATTGGGGTGACATTTCTCAGACAATTCTGTCATCTGTATCTCTTAAAAGTGTGGCATTGGTTTCACTTCAGATTCCAATGTGAAGGGACTTTTCCTGGCAAATGTGGTTTAAAATGTTTCTTTCAGTACAAAAAAATACTAATCCAGCAGAAATAATTAGCTAAACATACACACACACACACACACACACACACACACACACACACACACACACACAAAACAAACAAACAAATGAAAAGAAGAAAAAAGTACAACATGAGTGCATATCCAGGGTACTAAAGTCAGAGAGACAGAGCTACAACCTCACACAACCATTGATCACATTGGGCAGAACATTATTTGAAGGAAACACAGTCTTCCATAGAAACCTACTTCACCACTCTTGGCAATGTACTCCCTTTACTTGGTCTTGGGCCACTCTACTTGTGGATTATTTCACAGCAGTCTTTCCAGGTGATGTCTAGATTTTCAAGCTCTTACACTTCATTAGACTGAGGCTGAGGAACTCTTTCTGATGTGTGATTCTAATTGTATTTTAGGAGAACAGGGATTCAATGAAGAATAGGATGGTAAAGTAGTGAATGCAATGTCCAGTCAGTAATTTCTAGTAATATCTGAACTCATGTCTAAGAAGCTCTTTTCAATTCCTCATCTCTTCTCACCACTCAAACATTCCTTATGGAGAACAGAGAGATCCAATGTGACTACAGACTCAGGAACAGCTCTAGAGAAAACATCTTTCTTTAAGCTTGAGAAATTCAACTTATCCCAGACCAACTTTAATTTACCAAATTTTGTTTAAATCAAAGATAGTCAATTAGAAGGAGTTAGCCAGTTGGTGTTCCATAGGTTGGTTTCCTTGAAGCAGTGGTAAAGATCTTTGACTTACTGCTTAATAATCAGTAAGGATGCATCAGAGACCCCATTCTAATATTAACTTATTTTACGACTGAGGAACTCATAAGACTCGGGGCTGGTACAAGGACTATCGTGAAGCAGTGCTACTGAGAGCCAACAACTGTTTAAAGGTGTGGCTGAAAGCAGCCATCAGGAACAATAGACAAAAGCTTCTGTGGATCGGAGTCACCCCTTATAGCCACAGCTAAATGTTCAGTCTTGGGAGACCTTATTATTTTAAGATACTTGGCTTGTCCTCCAAACAAAAATTATCTTTGTCATCAGAAGAGACTACTGTCATCTCAATAGACTTCTAATTGAGCATATAAAATAATTTGACCTTGAGTAAATTTTTAACCTCATTGAGCATCAATTTCCCCATCTGAATATAAGAATACTTACCTGTTAGATTTCCTGTGAAACTTAACTGAGACAAAATATGTAATTAGCTTTATATAATGCTTGATACATAGTAAGTAACAATGATTGTTAATATTATTACTCACTATCAAATTTAGTAAGGCTAAAGGCTCTGAGACACTGGGTAAGAACTTGACTCAGATTCCTTGAATCGTAACCTGGCCTTCAGATTCCTCATCAGGAGGGTGGGACCAGGAATAAGAGAGTTACATTGGGCACAAGTCCAAACTTCATAACTGCACAAACACTGTAACTGTTCTGTATTCAGACACATTTGAAAGGATTTTTCCAGCATAAATTTCTAAATGTGTGCTTGCTGTGTAATTCAATCTAGCACAGCAGCAGCAGTGGTATCATTATTTACATTTCTGCCTTTCAGTCTTAGATCCAAGATATTTGCAGCAATATGAATTGGCTTGTAACAAAATTCTCTTTTCTTAAAAAAGCATGTCATGTTACTCTTTCTTATACCCATAAGCAAACAAATATTAATAATCTTTTACAGTGATTTGTTTCTGGAACATTTGGTCAAGAATAATTTACAGAAATAAACTGATTCAGACACTATAGGCAGTTTGACATTAAATTCCTCCTATTGTTTTTATTTTAAGAAATTAGTTCAGTAGAGGAGATCCTCATCAGTAACATTACTTTTCTAATATTGTTATTACAATTTAAAAAATTGTAATGAACAAAAGACAATATAAATACCTTATAAACAATTGGAAAAACTTCTCACTCTCAGCCAACTTAACTCTTCTCCAGAATTTCATATCTCCAACAGTAACTTGGATAGCTATTAACCCTCAATGTATAATTGTAAAGGAGAGAATAGCATTTTTATTTATTTGTCAAGTCTTCAGATGGTTCTTATAGTAATCAAATACTTTTCACTCTCTGCTTTACCCTAGTTGTGTTTGGAGTCTTACATTCTCTAACATTAATAAATAACTGCACACCTTCATTAGTCTTTCTTCACTAGGGTACCCTCAAATTCTGGAAAGACTAACCTGGTTGATCTACAATGGACTGCTGCATGATCCCAATAAATGAACTCCTTGAGAATATGTACCTAAGTCTAGACTATAAGCATGGGAAAATAGCTTTTGAAAGATGAATAACTGAATGGTCAGGATTGTTCTATGTAGGAAGGCTACTGGAAGTGTTCACTTTATACATAAGGTTTTCAGGTACTATATTCCTTTATTTATGCCTATACTTCCATTAATTCCTTCTGTAACTCCTTAATTGTCTCCTTTTGGCTCCAAACTATGGATTTAGGACCATATATATCTCCAAGTAATCTTTCAGTGCTCAAGTGCCCTCAGTATTTCATCCTTTCTGAAGTATAACAGAATTTTTCTTTAAAGGTGAATCACAGGGCCTCACACCAAGTGATTCCTAATTCAAAATTAATTTTCTTTCCATAGATGCCTAAATTGCCCCAGCACATAATTACAGCACCTTGTTTTGGAAAGGGAACAAGAGCTTTGTCTAATTTTCAACTCATTGCAGGATTCATTACTACAAATGAATGATAGTTTATAAAGCAGTTTCTGATTGAGTGTTTAGACCTGATAAGTAAGACTTAAACTACTTGTTAGGAAAGTATTTCTTAGAATGAGGTAATACTCACCTCTGTAAAATTTTCTTTGAGCAAAGATTAATGATTACATATAAGAAGCAATCTTTCCCTATTTTCCTTTAACATGTTATCTTATCAATTTATCTCTAGATGGATCAAATGTAGCATGTTTTAACAGGAAGTATTCCTCTGTTAATCCATACTCCAAACTATTACCCAACTCTGTCAATCTACCAGCTGTGATGCAGCATCCCAAACATCAGTGGCAAAACCAGGAGTGCATTCTGTTATTACATTAATAATAATTTTACAGTATTGTGGCAGGAAATGTACTTTCAGTTCACTGTATATAGTTATTATACTATGCAGAAATGACTGCCTGGAAGTCAGCCAGGTCCCTGGTGTAAAGGCCAACCCTGAGGAAGACAAAGATAATGCAAGAAGGGAAACTATGCCACCTGACCGAAAGCATTATTGAGACACTCCAGAGCAGAGCTTCTCAACTCTCTGTGGTGAAAAACTTTTTTATTTTTAATTCCAATATCATAGACTTTTGTGAAGTAGGAACTCAGGCACTTGGATGTAGCAACAATATTAAAATGCTCTAAAATTTGTAAATACTTACTTACTATTTGTATATTTGATCAGTATACTTACTGTACTTGTATGATTTATATATTTATCATAGTTATCAGAGAGTGGCATAACACAGTTTTAGGACTTGGTTGGTGGAACACAAGACAAATAAGAAAGGATGAGGATTGCATTTGACAGCTTAATCCATTGAGTATGGTTCAATCAACTTGCTAATTTAAGCAACTCTGCTGCTGCTAAGCACCAGATGTGTGTATATGTTAAATGCAAATTGGTGACCATGCTTAAGGACATAGTAAACATATGGCTATGCAGATTGTATCAATGAAACCAAATGCCATTTATAAATCTGAAATTCATATGGAACCACAAAATACCCAGAATAGCCAAAGCAATCCTGAGAAGGAAAAATAAAGCTGGGGGGATTATGCTCCCTGACTTCAAGCTCTACTACAAAGCCACAGTAATCAAGACAATTTCGTACTGGCACAACAACAGAACCATAGACCAATGGAACAGACTAGAGAGCCCAGATATAAACCCAAACATATATGGTCAATTAATATACGATAAAGGAGCCATGGACATACAATGGGGAAATGACAGCCTCTTCAACAGCTGGTGTTGGCAAAATGGGACAGCCACATGCAAGAGAATGAAACTGGATTATTGTCTATCCCCATGCACAAAAGTAAACGAAGTGGATCAAAGACCTGAATGTAAGTCATGAAACCATAAAACTCTTTGAAGAAAACATAGACAAAAATCTGTTGAATATAAACATGAGCAACTTTTTTTGAATGCATCTAGCTTTTGTTTAGAGCAAGGGAAACAAAAGAAAAAATGAACATATGGGAGTATATCAAACTTAAAAGCTTCTGTACAGCAAAGGACACCATCAACAGAACAAAAAGGCATCTTACAGTATAGGAGAATATACTTGTAAATGACATATCTGACAAGGGGTTAACATCCAAAATATATAAAGAACTCACATGCCTCAACACCCCAAAAGCAAATAACCCTATCAAAAAATGGGCAGAGGGTATGAACAGACAATTCTCCAAAGAAGAAATTCAGATGGCCAAGAGGCACATGAAAAGATGCTCCACATCTCTAATTATCAGGGAAATGCAAATTAAAACCACAATGAGATATCACCTCATGCCAGTTAGGGTTGCCAACATAGAAAAGAATAGGAACAAGACATGCTGGCAGGAAGGTGGAGAAAAGGGAACCCTCCTATACTGCTGGTGGGAATGTAAGCTAGTTCAGTCACTGTGGAAAGCAACATGGAGGTCCTTCAAAAAACTAAAAATAGAAATATCATTTGACCCAGGAATTCCACTCCTAGGAATTTACCCTAAGAATGTAGGATCCCAGTTTCAAAAAGACATATGCCCCCCTATGTTTATCACAACACTATTTACAATAGCCAATAAATGGAAGCAACCTAAGTGTCCATCAGTAGATGAATGGATAAAGAAGAGGTGGTACATATACACAATGGAATACTACTCAGCCATAAGAAAGACACAAATTCTACCATTTGCAACAACATGGATGGAGCTGGAGGATATTATGATCAGTGAAATCAGCCAGGTGGAGAAAGACAAGTACCAAATGATTTCCCTCATTTGTGGAGTATAACAACGAAGCGAAACTGAAGGAACAAAAAGCAGCAGAGTCACAGACTCCAAGAAGGGACTAGCGGTTACCAAAGGGGAAGGGTATGGGAGGGCGGGTGGGGAGGGAGGGAGAAGGGGATTGAGGGGCATTATGATTGGCACACGTGGTTTCAGGGGGATCATGGGGAAGACAGTGTAGCATAGGGAAGGCAAATAGTGACTCTGTGGCATCTTACTATTCTGTTGGGCAGTCACTGCAGTGGGGTAGGGGGGGAACACGATATGTAGTAACCACATTGATTTTTTTAATGTGAAACCTTCATAAGAGTGTATATCAATAATGCCTAAACAAACAAACAAACAAATAAATAATAATAAAAAGAAAGCCACCGTAGGGTTATGAGCAGAAGACTGACATAATTTGACTTACATTTTAACAGTTTCACTTTGGTGGTTGTAGACAGTAGGCCAGAGGGGCACAGGTAAAAAATAGGGAGACCAGTTAGTGAAGTATTACAGATACAGGAATGAGATGATTGTGGTTGGAGCAGGGTGTTGGGAGTGTGGGTAAGAATATATGGTCAGACTCCGGATATTTTTTTTAAGGGAATATGGACAGGGCTTGTGGGTGGATTGAATTTTGGGCATGACAGAAAGAAGAAAATAATAATTTCAAGACTCTTGCCTGAGCAATTAGTGCTAATGTGCTATTTATTATAATGTAGAAAACCTCAGTAGAAAACCATATTATTTTTCTTGGATAAAGAATAGTTGAGGTTCTGAATATGCTAAGTAAAAGATATCTATTACATATCCAAGTGGATATGTTGAGTAGGTAGTGGGATATATTATTCTGGAATTCAGGGAAGGGATCTTAGACTATAGATACTAATTTTAGAGTCCTCTGTATATAGAAGGAATTTAAAGTCATGATACTGGATGAGATAAGCTAAGGAGAAGAGAAGAGGACCAAGGATTGAGTCCTGTGTTACTTCAATATTGAGTAACTGGGAAATTAAAATATCGCCAGAAGACATTGAGGAGAAATAACCAGTGAGATAGGAAAAGAAGCATAAAGGTGTCCTGGAATCCAAGTAAAGAAAGTGTTTCAAGAAGGACAGTAATCAACTATGTAAATATACTGACAGGTCAAGTAAGATGAAGACTGATAATTAACCTTTGAAATTAGCAATATGGAGGTTATTGGTAACTTTAACAAGGGTATCTTATTAAATAGGGTCATCAGTTGCGAATGAGAATGGAGTACTAGCTATTAGAGGCTTAAAGAGAGAGTAGATGATATAAAATAGTCACGAAAATGTCATAATGTTGAAAAGCCCTCTGAGGTTAGTGGTCATGAATTTGAAAACTAAAATTAAATTGAGATCAAACCAGTTTACATGGATACAGAACAAGTGGAGAATTGGACTTAAGCAGGTTTTGGTTTTTTTCCAGGTGAGTATGATAAATAGAAAGAGGGACAAAAGAGTTAATGGTATATGCCTTAGATCAGTGATTGTAATGATGGACTATGAAATATAAAGTCATTAGAAGGAAAAGTAGCAGGATCAATGGATTGGAAGTTCCAGTGAGGTAAAAAAAAATGTTGGGATTGGGGCATTAGAAGGAGTGAGTAGAAAAGCTAGGAAGAAGTGGTTTGAGAAAGGGATGCTCAATTTGAGATTATATACATAGCACAGTTATTTATTAGAGGCCAGAAAACCAATCTTGAGGCTCAGTTTCTAGAAGCAATTGCCCAGGACCAATGCCACAGAACTGGCCTAAGAAAAACTTGCTCTTGCATTAGATGCCAAGAAATTTACTTTACTGCAACAGCTACTGCTGCCAACACTGATGCCACTACTTTATTAAGGACTTGACCTTGCAATCATTGCTATCCTTCAAAGCCAAGTTCTTTCACTACTACCTATTCCAGCAAAATGGAAACTACACAGTATCATTTAATGTATGTCTTCAATTCTGAATCAAAGTCTCATGTCAGTGTATATGGAAGAAACTAAGTCATATTCCTACATCTTAGAACACATACTAGAAGTTTGAATTTTGACTCCTACATTTAAGAGGTAAAAATTATAAGGTAAGAATTTCTAAAATATAAAAAAGCCCTTCATAATATGATGGTCAGACACAAATATGACAAATGTGTACTATAGATGTTTTAGAAATTAAAAACATATTTGCCAAAAATGTACCCTTTACTAAATTGGTGACTAGCAGTATGCATACAACTAAAACCAGAATTATTTCATTGAATATTGAACATAGAGATTATCACAGGATGCCACACACATACACACACACACACATACAAACAGAAAAAAGATAAGAAAAATTAAGAGATATATGGATTTTTATATCTGTTTAATGAGAGCTCCTAAGGAAATGAAGGGTAGATAAGGGAGAGACAGAGACAGAGAAACAGAGATAAAAGAGAAAGAAAGGTACAAAGGAAGGGAGAAGAGGAGGGAAGGAGGGAGAAAGGGAAGAATGAAAGAAATACTGGACTATGACCAAGGAAATTGACAGCAGAATGCTCTTTGGGGTGAAAGGGTTATACCCAACTTTATTTCCAGGTGGCAGGTCAGTCACTAAAATCTCATTCAATCAGAGCAACTCTGCATGCAGCAAGCCAGTCTCTGCCTCTGGGTCCCTCTGTCCACACAGCCGTCCTCTGGGCCTCTACACAGTGGACCTGCACAGCAATCCTCTGGGCCTCTGTCCTCAGCGCTGTCACCACTCCAGCCTCTGCTCTGCTCTCCTGCAGCCTTGCAGCCCTGCCACCATGTCGTGCCCAAAGCACTGGGCGGAGCTCTCTATATAGAGTTAACAGCCATGTATTGCCCACAGGTGTGTGCAGTGAGCTAGTCAACCAGGGCCAGGTGAGAATCCTTGCCACAGGAACTGTCATTTTATGCACACCTAGATAGATCTTAGTAAAAAATTTAAGCTCTGAAGTCAAAGAAACTATCCTCTTCAAGCCACCTTTGTGCAGTGCATAAGGCACACATTCTTATGGTGTAGTTCTGCTGGACCAATAACTCATCCCTTCACCTAAATAAACTCAAATGTATCAAAGATCTATCAAAATATATGAAATCATCAAAATATAAAAAATATTAGAAGAAAACATGGGGAGATACAGCACTACACCTAGATGTCATAATCCTCTAATGCAAAAGATTGACCAGTTTGACTACATAACAATTTAGAACATTTACAAAGCATGAAGCATTATAAATAAAGTTAAAAGACCAATGACAAACTGATAAAGAAATTAGTGTTTATGTCAAAGGCCTAATTGCATTAATATTTATATATTAATATTGATATTTAAATGTATATATTAAGTTCTTACAGGTCCATAATGAAAACACAACTCACTAGAAAAATGGACAAAAAGCATGAAAATACAGTTCTCGGAATTATATATATATATATATATAGCCAATATTTATATGAAAAAGAAGTTGAATCTCACCCATATTTTTAGAAACCCAAGGTATCATTTGTTATTTTTCAGATGGAGGAAGCTCAAGAAATTTGATAATATACTTAGCAAGAATGTGAGAAATAAGGGCATTCACCTAAAGTCTTGGTAGCAGTGTAAACTGGTGTAAGTTTTTTGGAGAACAATTTGGTAATATTAAGCATAATTAAAATTCATGTATTCTTTGTCTCAGCATTTTCACTTTAGAAAGTTATCCCATAAGTAGATCAGCACAAATATCCAAAAATGTATATAAAAGATACTTATTGCAGCATTGTTTGTAAATACAAAAAACCTGAAAACATTCTAAATGTCCATTAGTCAGCGATTAGACTCAGACATTTCTGGCAAAGTAAAAAGGCATACATGACAGGAGTCTCATTTTGTGAGAACTAAAGAGGCTCCAAAATGTATTCTTTCAAAAAAACAGCTTTATTGAGATATAGTTTATGTACAGTAAAATCCACCCATTTAAGCTGAACAATTTAGTGGTGTTTAAGCAGAGTTCTACAGTAATCACAACTAATTCCAGAACATTTTCATTAACCCAAAAGAAATCCCATACTCATTACTAGTCACTCCCCTTTCCCCTTCTCCCCAGCCCCTGACTTTACTAATCTATGTTCTGTCTTTATGGATTTGCCTATTCTGGACATTTTATATAAATAGAATCATACAGTGTGTGACCTTTGTGTCTGGCTTTTCTTACTTACTGTGATTTTTCAAGGTTCACCCAGATTGTAGCATGTATCAGTACTTTATTCCTTTTCATGGCCGAATAATATTCCATTGTGTGCATAGACAACATTTTATTTATCCAGTCATCAGGTTGGTTATTTCTACCTGTTGGCTATTCTGAATAATGCTGCTGTGAATATTTGTGTACAGGTTTTTTTGTGGACATATGTTTTCAAGTGTTGGGCTATATATTTAGGAAAGGAATTGCAATATCATGTGATAACTCCATGTTTAACATTTTGAGGAACTTTCAAGTTGTTTTCCAAAGTGACTGCACCATTTTACAATCTTTCCAGCAGTGCACGAGGCTTCCAATTTTCCCAGATCCTTTTTAGCATTTTTTACTGTCTATTGTTTTGATTTTAACAACCCCAGTGGGTGTGAAGAGGTGTATGTAACTGTATTTTGTTTTGTATTTTCCTACTAACTAATGATGTTGAGCATCTTTTCATGCACATATACACCATTTGTATGTCTTCTTTGGAGAAATGCATTTTCAAATCATTTGCCCATTTTTCAATTTGTTTCTGTTGTTGAGTCAAAAGATTTCTTTATCCCTTGTGGATACAAGTTCCTTATCACACATATGATTTGAGAACATTTTTACCCTACCCCACTCTGGGTTGTATTTTCACTTTCTTGATGTTACATTTGACAGCTAAAAAGGTTTCGATTTTGAGGAAGTGTAAATTATCTATTTTTTCTTTTGTCATTTGTGCTTTTGTTATTTATCTAAAAAGCCTTTGCCTAATCCAAGTTGCAAAGATTTACTTGTATGCTTTCTTCCAAGAATTTTGTAGTTTTAGCTAATATATTGGTTCTATGATCCATTTTGAGTTAATTTGTGTATATGGTTTGAAGTAGAGGTCCAACTTCATTCTTTTGCATCTAGCTAGCCTGTTGTTCCAGCACCATTTGTTAAAAAGATTATTCTTTACTCGCATTAAATTGTCCTAACAGCCTTATAGAAAGTCAACTGACCATAAATGAAATGGTTTATTTCTGGACTCTCAATCGTATTGCATTGATGTATGTGTCTATCTTTATGCTGTCTTGATTATTGTAGTTTTGTAGTAAGTTTTGAAATCAGAAAGATTGAGTACTCTTATTTCATTCTTTCTTTTCAATATTGTTTTGGTTGTTCTGTGCCCTCTAAACTTCCATAAAAGTGTTAGGATTCACTCATCAACCTCTGCAAAAAATACAGCTCGGAGTTTGAAAGGGATTATTTTGAATCTGTAGGTTACTTTGGGGAATATTGCCATCTTAACAATATTAAGTCTTCTGATCCATGAACATGGAATGGCCTTCCTTTTATTTAGGTCTTCTTTAATTTCTTTCAATAATATTTTGTACTTTTCAGTGTATAAGTCTTGCACTTCTTTTGTTAAATCTAATCCTAAGTATATTAGCCTTTATGATGCTCTGTAAATGAAATTATTTTTTTAATTTTTTCGTTTTCAGATTGTTTATAACTAGTGTATAGAAACACAGTCTTTTTAGCATATTGATCTTATACCATGACATCTAGCTGAATATGTGTGTATGTTTGTGTGTGTACGTGAGAGTGTGTGTATTTTAGAAAGAGAAACTGCTCAGGAAGTTTGTTACAAATAGACAATGATTCTACTATATGGAAGTAGTATGTTATGGGAGTTAAGGGTATGAACTCTGGAGCCAGACTGCCTGGGTTCAAATCCCATTTATGGTATATGTGTGCTGTTGGACCCAAGGTAACTTACCTTTCTTCTCTTGCTCTCAGTCACACCATCTTAAAATGGGGATAATTTTAGTGCCTTCTTGGAGGACTTCTATGAGGATTATATGTAGAAAGTACTTAGAATAATACAGTTAATGCTCAATAAATGCTAGCATGTCATTAATATTACATGTCAGCCAGTTGGCATATATGGAGACAGACATAGCTATTTCCAGTCTGGGAAGATTTTAAAAGAGCAAGCAAAATATTTCATTTTAGCCTTAGGACAACTATATTATCTTGACCTACTGGGGAAGGATGTTCCTAAGAGGTTCTCTATTTAAAACTGGGGTCATCAGAGAGATAGTGAAAAACACAAAGAAAACATAGGAGAGAAATAGGAAAGAGAAGAAATTTAGAAGAAGAAGCCAAGGAGGCAGGGAGAGGAAAGTAGGTGGTTCGGAAAAGGAAGTAGAACAAGAATAAGGTTCATGGGAGAGGTGGGAGGGGTTGGGGAGTGGGAGTGTGACCTTGTAAAACAGAGCTAAGAGCTTTATTGAAGTTTAACAGAAAAGAAACCCTTGTTTGAAACGAAGAGACTGGCTATATTTAGTACTGGGTAGGATGTCAGTTCTGAAAATAAACTGCTCGCAGAGCCAAATGTAATTCTCTGTGCTGTTGTCACCTGCAGCAGGCTGGGCTCCTCTGTAGGGGAATGCACAGTGTGGACAGATCAGCTATCTCAGAACTCCAGACATTCGCAAGGACTTGCCTTGCTTTGTCTCCTTGCCCCATTCCCAAGTTTTAAAACTTCTGATTAATGTGGAGAAAAAAGTTACATAGCTGAATAAAGTGAAGTGCTTGTTGGTATGTATGTAGAGCAGGGAAGTGTCCTGCTAAGTAAATACAAGAATCTAATCATCATGTGGCCAGATGCTTCATATAGTATTCATCACCTCCATCTTTTATTATTACAGTTGTCTATTTGCTGTCTTTCCTGCTAAGTTATGAGCCCCTTGAGAGCAGGGACTCATTCACTAATTATACATTAATGAACAATAATTATTATATATAACATTATACCTATATTAATAATATAACATTAATTTGTTTATTTCCTATATTAATTTATTACTGTATGATTTTCCTGTGGGCCTATATTAAAGCAACAATGAGAAAAACTGAGATTATTCATCCTTCTCACCTGAGAATCAAAAATAATTATTATGTCAATGATCATTTATTCATTCAATGCTTACTATGGACTACTTGCTATCTAAGTGTTAAACTAAATTCAACAACTAAATTTATTTTCTTCACAGAGTTGACATTCAAATGGGTAGGGAGAGATGTTTACTCTGTGCCAAATACTATTCTAAGCATTTTATATGTTTTAACCCATTTAATTCTCACAACAACCCTATGAGGTATATTTATAAATCATATTGATTTTACAAATGAGAACCAAACCCCAAAGACATTAAGTAACTTGGCCAAGGATATACAGTTGGTGAGTTGCAGATCTGCAATTTGACTCAGACCGACTCATTCCAGAGCTTACATTCTCAACCACTACACCACAGAACCCTTTCATCCACAAATCCCTTCAAGGATTTTTGCTCTATTCCAAATTGTTTGATATCCCGGAATATTATTCCATGTTGTTGTATACCCTCTTGACTTGAATATCTTGTTAATTCTTCCTGAAATGCCTCACTAACCCATAGGTTTAGAACTCAGCCTATAAGTCACTCACTCCAGGAAAAACCTTGCCTAGTAACCTCCTACTCAAAAAACCAATTTAGGTATCTCTCCTCTTGTTTTTCACCCTTTATTATAATTATCTGTCTCCCATTCTACACAGTGATCTCTTTGAGGGTAATGTAATATTTATCATATTTGCCTTTACTGCTATATCCCAGGGCCTGGCACACTGGTCAATTAATGCTTATTGAGTGAATAAATGACTCTTGGAAATCTACATGAATATTTTTATTTGTGTTTTAAGATGTTTATTTCTAAAAGGCAATTTTCAGTTTCACGATTTTTGATAGGACGTTAGGATAGTACAATTATATATAGAAATTTATGTTGAGACATCACAACATTCACTGTGTGATACTTACTTGATGACTTGTTTTACAAACTTGTTAGATTCAATGTATTTTAAAAAATATGTTTTCTTAGCTCTTTAGTTAATGACATGCTTTTCAGGAAACACATTTTGACAGATTCATTGAGTCGTCCAAGATCATACAGCTAGTTAGTGACAGTGGTGGGCTTAGAAATAAACACAGGTCTCCTGTCTCCCAATCTAATGCCTTTTTCTTTTTCTAGATCCCTTGCTGACACTAATTCAATTCCAGCTGAATTTGGAAATACTATCTCAGCATAGATCTCACCATCTATTTCTAAAAGCCAGTGATTTCTAACCTTGAAGGACACCAGAAAAAGTCACTCTGCCATCCAAGTATCTTTTTTACTACTGTTTTAGAAGTCTCTAAGTTATGGTATTAAAATGACTTAAACACATCCTTCCACACTTTAGATCAACTGGTTATTTAGATAATTTCTGACATGACAGTTGACCCAAAAAGGTTTTGAAAGATGGGAAAGTATATCTAACAGAGTATACTGAATAATGGGGACAGCACATAGCTGAAAATATTGTAGGCATTACAAATGTAGAAATAAATTAGGGTATCAGTAAAAACTATCATAGAGCTTCAGAGCAGAAAGGAGCCTTGGTAGTCAAGGATGGATTGACAGAAGAATTAGGATCTGAAGGTATAAAATGGATAAATATAATTCATGTGAAGGATACATATGGAAAGCTGGATTGGTAGCCAGCATTGTGCATTAGTATTTGAGAAACGTGAAACATTCAATCTTTCTTCAGAGATATGTTGAGGAAAGAAGTAGAATGTATAGATTCGGGGAATGACATGATTGATAGAATATCTCAGACTTAATGTTCTAGGAATTAGAAACAAGTTTTTCAATAAAGGAATAAAGTGTGAAAATAAGCCACATTTAAGGAGGATATATTTAGCATATATGTGGTCAAATTTAAAGCTGGACTTTAAAAACGTAAAAGGATTTCAAATGAAATAATCACCTCCTGCCTCTCTTATGGGCACATTTCTTAATATTCATGTCTGCTGTTCAATGAGCACTTACTATAGACCAGACACATGTTAAACCTTTCAAATGTAAGACCTTATTCAATCTACAGGAAATAGCACAATCCTGTGATGATGTTATTTTTCTTATATTCATTTCAAAGATGAAGAAACAGACTCAGAGAAGTAAATTGAGTTGCTCAAAGCCAGCTTATAAATTGAGAAGCAAAAATTTAAACCTTATTTTGTTTGACCTGATCTAGTTAGTACAGTGCTTGGCACATAGTTAGTATGCAATAAATACCTATTGAATAAGTGGGTGAATGAATATATCGGTAAATCTATCCTCTTTAGCAGATGAACATATAGATTAGCCTTAATGGTTTGCATGATCTTGATAAACTCAAAAGTCATCATTGAGAGTATTGAAGAGTTTTGAGCCACAAAAGAATTTACATAGGAAAATCTCTTGGCTCTGGAAATTATGATTGGTCAGAGATCTGGAATTGCTTAGAAATAATATATATACACACACACACACACACACATAGGTCTTCACTAAATGTTTGATAAAATTCAGCAGTGAAACCATCTGGTGCAGGGGTTCTGTTCTTAGGTAGTTTTTTGATTACCAATTCAATTTCATTGCTGGTAATTGGTCTGTTCAGAATTTCTCTTTCTCCCTGGGTCAGCCTTGGAAGGTTGTGTTTTTATAGGAAATTGTCCATTTCTTCTAGTTATCCAGTTTGTTAGCATATAATTTTTAATAGCATTCTCTCATAATTTGTTGTAATTCTGTGGTGTCCATAGTGATTTTTTCTTTCTCATTTGTGATTCTGTTCATGTGTGTAGACTCTTTTTTTCCTGATAAGTCTGGCTAGGGGGGTTATCTATTTTGTTTATTTTCTCAAAGTACCAGCTCCTTCTTTCATTGATTCTTTCTGTTGTTTTATTCTTCTCAATTTTATTTATTTCTGATCCAATCTTTATTATGTCCCTCCTTCTCCTGACTTTGGGTCTCCTTTGTTCTTCTTTTTCTAGTTCCATTAATTATGAGTTTAGACTGATTATTTGGGATTGTTCTTCTTTGTTGAGGCAAGCCTGTACTGCAATATACTTCCCTCTTAGCATGGCCTTCACTGCATCCCACAGATTTTGTGATGTTGAATCATTGTTGTCATTTGTCTCCACCTATTGCTTCATCTCTGCTTTTATTTGGTCACTGATCCATTTATTATTTAGGAGCATGTTATTAAGCCTCCGTGTGTTTGTGGGCTTTTTGTTTTCTTTGTGCAATTTATTTTTTCATACCTTTGTGATCTGAGAAGCTGGTTGGTACAATTTCAATCTTTTTAAATTTACTGAGGCTCTTTTTGTGGCCTAGTATATGATCTATACTGGAAATGTTCCATGTGCACTTGAGAAGAATGAGTATTCTGTTCCTTTGGGTGGAGTGTTCTGTAGATGTCCGTTAGGTCCATCTGCTCTAATACATTGTTTAGTGTCTCTATCTCCTTACTTAGTTTCTGTCTGGTTGATCTCTCCTTTGGATTGAGTGATGTGTTGAAGTCTCCTATAAAGAATGCATTGCGAGGGCAGAGCCAACATGGTGGCACGAGTAGGACAGTGGGAATCTCCTCCCAAAAACATATATATTTTTGAAAATACAACAAATACAACTAATCCTAAAAGAGAGACCAGAAGACACAGGACAACAGCCAGACTACATCCACACGTGTGAGAGCCCAGTGCCTGGTGAAAGGGGTAAGATACAAGCCCCGGCCCGGCGGGACCTGAGTGCCCCTCCACCAAGCTCCCGGCAGGGGGAGAGGAGTCGGAGCAGGGAGGGAGAGGGAGCCCAGGACTGCCAAACACCCAGCCCTAGCCATCCGCACCAGACTTCAGACACAGTGCATGCGTGGAGGGCTGGAAACTAGGGAAACAGGGCAGCAAGACCTCTGAGCAGGTTCCGAAGCTGATGCCCCTGTGACAAAGAAAAACGAGTGCTTTTTGAAAGTCTTAAAGGGACGGGGATGCAACAGCTGGACAGAAACAACACAGGTCACAGTCCAGCAGCTGGAAATTACAGGGAAAACTTGGCGCACTAACCTCCTGGGCAACAGCTCTGAGACCCCTCATGGAGATAAACAGCCAAACAGCCCCCCGTCCATTACCCCTCCGGGGCATGATGAAAGCAGAGAAGCAGCCTAAGGCTGGCCATGCCCTCAGCAAGGGAGCTTCCTCCATACCAGCTGGGCAAGACACAAAGACCCAGTCTACACGCAATTACCCAACACAAGCCACTAGGGGTCGCAGTTGTCCCAGTAAAGAAAGGCCAGTAGCAAGTGGAAAGTTTGGCCCTCCCAGCTGACAGTCAATAGCACCTATCAACATGAAAATGCAAAAAAAATATGATCCAGACAAGACTAACTCAGACAGCTTCGGCATCTGCTACATCTTCCCCTGAGAAGGAACCTGGGGCGGTAGATTTAACGAGTCTTCCTGAAAAAGAATTCAAAACAAAAGTCATAACCATCCTGATGGACTTGCAGAGAAATATGCAAGAACTAAGGAAGGAGAATACAGAAATAAAACAAGCTCTGGAAGGACTTCAAAACAGAATGGACGAGATGCAAGAGACCATTAATGGGCTAGAAAACAGAGAACAGGAATGCAGGGAAGCTGATGCAGAGAGAGATAAAAGGATCTCCAGGAATGAAAGAATTCTAAGACAGCTGAGTGACAAACGAAATGGAACAATATCCGCATTATAGGGGTACCAGAAGAAGAAGAGAGAGAAGAAGGGATAGAAAGTGTCTTTGAAGAAATAATTGCCGAAAACTTCCCCAAAATAGGGGAAGAAATTGCCTCTCAGACCACAGAGGTACACAGAACTCCCATGACAAGGGATCCAAGGTGGGCAACAAATAGACACATAATAATTAAAATGGCAAAGATCAAAGACAAGGACAAAGTATTAAAGGCAGCCAGAGAGAAAAAAAAGGTTACCTACAAAGGAAAACTTATCAGGCTATCATCAGACTTCTCAACAGAAACCCTACAGGCCAGAAGAGAAAGGCATGATATACTTAATACAACGAAAAAGAAGAGCCTCGAACCAAGACTACTATATCCAGCACGATTATCATTTAAATATGAAGAAGGGATTAAACAATTCCCAGACAAGCAAAAGTTGAGAGAATTTGCCTCCCACAAACCACCTCTACAGGGCATCTTACAGGGACTGCTCTAGATGGGAGCACTCCTAAAAAGACCACAGAACAAAACACCCAACATATGAAGAAGGGAGGAGGAGGAATAAGAAGGGAGAGAAATAAAGAATCATCAGACCGTGTTTATAATAGCTCAACAAGCGAGTTAAGTTAGACAGTAAGATAGTAAAGAAGCTAACCCTGAAACTTTAGTAACCACAAACTTAAAGCCGGCGGTGGCAATAAGTACATACCTTCCATTAATCACCCTAAATGTAAATGGACTGAATGCACCAATCAAAAGACACAGAGTAATAGAATGGATAAAAAAGCAAGACCCATATGCTGCTTACAAGAGACTCACCTCAAACCCAAAGACATGCACAGACTTAAAGTCAAGGGATGGAAAAAGATATTTCATGCAAACAACAGAGAGAAAAAAGCAGGTGTTGCAATACTAGTATCAGACAAAACAGACTTCAAAATAAAGATATTTCATGCAAACAACAGAGAGAAAAAAGCAGGTGTTGCAATACTAGTATCAGACAAAACAGACTTCAAAATAAAGAAAGTAAGAAAAGATAAAAAGGACATTACATAATGATAAAGGGCTCAGTCCAACAAGAGGGTATAACCATTATAAATATATATGCACCCAATACAGGAGCACCAACATATCTGAAACAAATACTAACAGAACTAAAGGAGGAAATAGAATGCAATGCATTCATTCAGGGAGACTTCAACACACCACTCACTCCAAAAGACAGATCCACCAGACAGAAAATAAGTAAGGACACAGAGGCAGTGAACAACACAATAGAACAGATGGACCTAATAGACATCTACAGAACTCCACATCCAAAAGCAACAGGATATACATTCTTCTCAAGTGCACATGGAACATTCTCCAGAATAGACCACATACTAGGCCACAAAAAGAGCCTCAGAAAATTCCAAAAGATTGAAATTCTACCAACCAACTTTTCAGACCACAAAGGTATAAAACTAGAAATAAATTCTACAAATAAAACAAAAAGGCTCACAAACACATGGAGGCTTAACAACATGCTCCTAAATAATCAATGGATCAATGAGCAAATTAAAATAGAGATCAAGGAATATATGGAAACAAATGACAACAACAACACAAAGCCCCAACTTCTGTGGGATGCAGGGAAAGCAGTCTTAAGAGGAAAGTATATAGCAATCCAGGCACACTTGAAGAAGGAAGAACAATCCCAAATGAATAGTCTAACATCACAATTATAGAAACTGGAAAAAGAAGAACAAATGAGGCCTAAAGTCAGCAGAAGGAGGGACATAATAAAGTTCAGAAAAGAAATAAACAAAATTGAGAAGAATAAAACAATAGCAAAAATCAATGAAACCAAGAGCTGGTTCTTTGAGAAAATAAACAAAATAGATAAGCCTCTAGCCAGACTTATTAAGAGGAAAAGAGAGTCAACACAAATCAACAGAATCAGAAATGAGAAAGGAAAAATCACGACGGACCCCACAGAAATACAAAGAATTATTAGAGTATACTATGGAAACCTATATGCTAATAATCTGGGAAACCTAGGAGAAATGAACAACTTCCTAAAAAAATACAACCTTCCAAGACTGACCCAGAAAAAAACAGAAAATCTAAACAGACCAATTACCAGCAACGAAATTGAAGTGGTAATCAAAAACTACCAAAGAACAAAACCCCCGGGCCAGATGGATTTACCTCGGAATTTTATCAGACATACAGGGAAGACATAATACCCATTCTCCTTAAAGTTTTTCAAAAAAATAGAAGAGGATGGAATACTCCCAAACTCATTCTATGAAGCCAACATCACCCTAATACCAAAACCAGGCAAAGACCCCACCAAAAAAGAAAACTACAGACCAATATCACTGATGAATGTAGATGCAAAAATACTCAACAAAATATTAGCAAACCGAATTCAAAAATACATCAAAAGGATCGTACACCATGACCAAGTGGGATTCATCCCAGGGATGCAAGGATGGTACAACATTCGAAAATCCATCAATATCATTCACCACATCAACAAAAAGAAGACAAAAACCACATGATCATCTCCATAGATGCTGAAAAGCATTTGATAAAATTCAGCATCCATTCATGATAAAAACTCTCAGCAAAATGGGAATAGAGGGCAAGTACCTCAACATAATAAAGGCCATTTATGATAAACCCACAGCCAACATTATACTGAACAGTGAGAAGCTGAAAGCTTTTCCTCTGAGATCGGGAACTAGACAGGAATGCCCACTCTCCCCACTGTTATTTAACATAGTACTGGATGTCCTAGCCATGGCAATCAGACAAAACAAAGAAATACAAGGAATCCAGATTGGTAAAGAAGAAGTTAAACGGTCACTATTTGCAGATGACATGATACTGTACATAAAAAACACTAAAGACTACACCCCAAAAATACTAGAACTGGTATCTGAATACATCAAAGTTGCAGGATACGAAATTAACACACAGAAATCTGCAGCTTTCCTATACACTAACAATGAACCAACAGAAAGAGAAATCAGGAAAACAACTCCCTTCACAATTACATCAAAAAGAATAAAAACCTAGGAATAAACCTAACCAAAGAAGTGAAAGACTTATACTCTGAAAACTACAAGTCACTCTTAAGAGAAATTAAAGGGGACACTGACAGATGGAAACTCATCCCATGCTCGTGGAGAGGAAGAATTAATATCGTCAAAATGGCCATCCTTCCCAAAGCAATATACAGATTTGATGCAATCCATATCAAAGTACCAGCAACATTCTTCAATGAACTGGAACAAATCATTCAAAAATTCATATGGAAACACCAAAGACGCCGAATAACCAAAGCAATCCTGAGAAAGAAGAATAAAGTGGGGGGGATCTCACTCCCCAACTTCAAGCTCTACTATAAAGCCATAGTGATCAAGACAATTTGGTACTGGCACAACAACAGAGCCACAGACCAGTGGAATAGACTAGAGACTCCAGACATTAACCCAAACATATATCATCAATTAGTATTTGATAAAGTAGCCATGGACGTACAATGGCGAAATTACAGTCTCTTCAACAGATGGTGCTGGCAAAACTGGACAGCTACATGTAGGAGAATGAAACTGGACTATTATTTAACCCCATATACAAAAGTAAACTCAAAATGGATCAAAGACCTGAATGTAAGTCATGAAACCATTAAACTCTTGGAAAAAAACATAGGTAAAAATCTCTTAGACATAAACACGAGTGACCTCTTCTTGAACATATCTCCCCGGGCAAGGAAAGCAACAGCAAAAATGAACAAGTGGGACTATATTAAGCTGAAAAGCTTCTGTACAGCAAAAGAGAACATCAATAGAACAAAAAGGAACCCTACAGTATGGAAGAATATATTTGTAAATGACAGATCCGATAAAGGCTTGACGTCCAAAATATATAAAGAGCTCACACGCCTCAACAAACAAAAAACAAATAACCCAATTAAAATATGGGCAGAGGAACTGAACAGACAGTTCTCCAAAACAGAAATACAGATGGCCAACAGACACACGAAAAGATGCTCCACATTGCTAATTATCAGAGAAATGCAAATTAAAGCCACAATGAGGTATCACCTCACACCAGTAAGGATGGCTGCCATCCAAAAGACAAACAACAACAAATGTTGGAGAGGCTCTGGAGAATGGGGAACCCTCCTACACTGCTGGTGTGAATGTAAATTAGTTCAACCATTGTGGAAAGCAGTATGGAGGTTCCTCAAAATGCTCAAAACAGACTTACCATTTGACCCAGAAATTCCACTCCTAGGAATTTATGCTAAGAACGCAGCAGTCAAGTTTGAGAAAGACAGATGCACCCCTATGTTTATCGCAGCACTATTTACAATAGCCAAGAATTGGAAGCAACCTGAATGTCCATCAGTAGATGAATGGATAAAGAAGATGTGGTACATATACACAATGGAATACTACTCAGCCATAGGAAGAGGGAAAATCCTACCATTTGCAGCAACATGGATGGAGCTGGAGGGTATTATGCTCAGTGAAATAAGCCAAGCGGAGAAAGAGAAATACCAAATGATTTCACTCACCTGTGGAGTAAAAGAACAAAGGAAAAACTGAAGGAACAAAACAGCAGCGGAATCACAGAACCCAAGAATAGACTAACAGATACCAAAGGGAAAGGGACAGGGGAGGATGCGTGGGTAGAGAGGGATAAGGGGGGGAAGAAGAAGAGGGTAAGAGATTAGCATGCATAATGGAGGGGGTGGGAGAAAGGGGAGGGCTGTACAACACAGAGAAGACAAGTAGTGATTCTACAACATTTTGCTATGCTGATGGACAGTGACTGTAAAGGGGTTTAAAGGGGAGACCTGGTATAGGGGAGAGCCTAGTAAACATTATATTCTTCATGTATGTGTAGATTAATGGTAACAAAAAAAAAGAAAGAAAGAAAAGCGGGATCACTCCCTGATAGGATAAAACTAACTGTAAATCAAGGATTAATGCATGCTTTAAATTTCCTTAATTTTGATCACTTAAAAGGTGTCAGATGATCAGCTATGTAGGTACATTTTCCTGATAATATTCCTTTCCCTTAAAGAAAAAAAGCAATTACTGTGTGGTGACCTCCAATGAGTTCTACACAATGGTATAAAGGGCATATGAAAGTGTGGGAAAAGGGCCTGTTTGTGTTTATACAGAGGATCAAAGCCTAATTTTGCTACCCAGATAATGAACTAAGATACGATAGGAAGAAGAACTTCCAACATCAGCATTCTCGGGAAGACTCATACCAGAAGATGATCATCACAAAACTTCAACAAATATCCAGGTGCTGCTACAGCTGTAGTTGCTTTCATCCCACCGGTTCCTGGATTTGCCATGGGAATGAAGAAGGAGATATCTAAGCTGGCCTGTGCATACAGTAAAACAACAAATTTGACTGGATCTATACTGTTGGAACTCAACCAAGAATTAGGAGAAGTGCACGTTGTAGCGCTCCAAAATCTTACAACTACAGACTATCTACTGTTAAAAGAACATATGGGATGTGAACAGTTCCCAGGAATGGGTTGTTTTAATTTGTCTGATTTCTCTCAGACTGTTCAAGTACAGTTGGACAATATCCATCATATCATAGATAAATGTTCACAAATGCCAAGGATGCCTAACTGGTTTTCTTGGTTTCACTGGAGATGGCTGGTAATTACAGATCTGCTTTGGTTATGTAACTGTATTCCTATTATGTTAATGTGTGTGCACAATTTAATGAGTAGTTTAAAACCTATACATGCTGAAGTTACTCTACAAGAAGATATGTCCAAGAAATAATCAATCTTCCCATATTTTCTTCCATCTGCTACTTCTATAGCTTTTCTTCTTCCTTCCTAATTACAACCCTTAAATAGAATTCGTGCCTCATATCAAATTTACCGAGTATCATAATTCTTCCAAGTGGTAAAGATACCTCAAGACAAATGCTGGGCATAGAAGCCACAGGGCATAAATCTGCAAAGAAGTATAAAGCTAACCTTTTCAAACAATATGGCTTCTCTCTCACTTACCAACTTTACATATCCCTGTATGGCCCCAGAAGATGACTGGTTAGCCAGAGACAGGTAAGATTCCTCAAGGGAGGAACAACCTAAGACAGGCACAGTCACAGGGGGCCATCAGGAGGGAAATTGGGGACCAACAGAGGTGAGGCTTAGAACCTCACCTTCCCTGTTTTGAGAGAAATCTTCTGCATATGTGTATGTTTTATTGCCTTTGTCTAGCTTGGATTAACACATAGTCTGCAGGCACACACCTGATCATCTACATTTGCTCTCTTACAACACTAAAGTATGTTTTCTACCTTTATCTTGCATCTACCTACGACTTCAGCATTTTATTAAAAAAATAATAACAATAATAAAGGGAGAAATGTGGGATCCACATATAAATCAAGTATAAAAATCAAACGAATATTCATATTTGACCTGATTGTTTATAGTTCATAATGCGTGATCAAAACCGAAAGTTTCTGTGATGTACTTTTCACACTTGTACTGTTCACCATGTAAGAACTTATTCACTATGTAAGAATTTGTTCACCATGTAAAAACTTGTTCATTATGCCTCAGAAGATTGGAGACTGATGAGAATTAGGCTTGGGGTGGATTAATGATTGTGCATTGAGCATTGACTCCCCTATACAGAATTTTATTGTTGTTAACAACCATTTGATCAATAAATACGAGAGATGCCCTCTAAAAAAAAAAAGAATGCATTGCATTCTATTTCACCCTTTAAGTGTGTTAGTATTTGTTTCACATATGTAGGTGATCCTGTGTTGGGTGTGTAAATATTTATAATAATTACATCCTCTTGTTGGACTGACCCCTTTATCATTATGTAATGTTCTTCTTTGTCTCTTGGTACTTTCTTTGTTTTGAAGTCTATTTTATCTGATACAGGTACTGCAACTCCTGCTTTTTTCTCCCTATTAGTTGCATGAAATATCTTTTTCCTTCCCTTTACTTGCAGCCTGTGTTTGTCTTTGGGTTTGAAGTGAGTCTCTTGTAGGCAGCATATAGACGGGTGTTGTTTTTTATCCATTCAGTGACTCTATGTCTTTTAATTGGTGCATTCAGACCATTTCCATTTAGGGTGAATATCAATACATATGTACTTATTACCTTTGCAGGCTTTATATTCGTGGTTACCAAAGGTTCAAGGATAATTCCCTTACTATATAACGTTCTAGTTTAACTCACTTAGCATGCTATTACAAATACAACCTAAAGGTTCTTTTTTTCCCCTCCTTTTTCTTCCTCCTCCATTCTTTATATATTAGGTATCGTATTCTGTACTCTTTATCTATCCCTTGATTGACTTTGGGGGTAGTTGATTTGATTTTGCTTCTGCTTAGTAATTAATTGTTCTACTTTCTTTGCTGTGGTTTTTTTTCCCCCTGGTGACAGCTATTTAGCCTTAGGAATACTTCCATCTATAACAGTCCCTCCAACATGTACTGTAGAGGTGGTTTGTGCGAGGTAAATTCTTTCACCTTTTGCTTATCTGAAAATTGTTTAATCCCTCCTTCAAATTTAAATGATAATCTTTCTCAGGAGGGTATTCTTGGTTTGAGGGCCTTCTGCTTCATTGCATTAAATATATCATGCCACTCCCTTCTGGCCTGTAAGGTTTCTGTTGTGAAGTCTGATGTTAGCCTGATGGGTTTTCCTTTGTATGTGATCTTTTCTCTCTCCACCTGCTTTTAAAATCTGTCCTTATCCTTGATCTTTGCCATTTTAGTTGTTATATATCTTGGTGTTGTCTTCCTTTTATCCCTTGTGTTGGGAGACCTGTGCACCTCCGTGGCCTGAGAGACTATCTCCTTCTCCACATTGGTGGAGTTTTCAGCAATTACTTCCTCAAAGACACTTCCTAACCCTTTCCTCTCTCTTCTTCTTCTGTTACCCTTATAATGCAAATATTGTTCCATTTGGATTGGTCACACATTTCTCTCAATGTTCTTTCATTCTCAGAGATCCTTTTTTTCTCTCTGTGCCTCAGCTTCCTTGTGTTCCTCTTCTCTAATTTCTATTTACCATCTCTTCTACTACATCTATTCTGCTTTTAAATCCCCCATTGTGTGTTTCATTTCAGATATGCAATTTATTAATGATTGAATTTCCACCTTAAATTCATTCCTGAGTTCTTGAAAATTTTTCTGTACCTCCAAGAGCATGTTTATGATTTTTATTTTGTACCCTCTTTCAGGAAGATTGGTGAATTCAGCTTCATTGGCCCTTTTTTTTGGTGTTTCTGAGATTTTTGTTTGAACCAGTTTCCTTTGATGTTCCATATTTGTATGTGGCTCCCTCTAGTGCCCAGAAGCTCTTGTCTCTGGAGCTGCTCAGCCCCTGGAGTGATGTTGGGGTTTGCAGGGGACCGGTGGTGGTGCTTGTGTGGAGGAAAGAGCTGTTTCCTGCTTCCTGGCGGCAGTGCCTGTCTCCGCTGTCAGAACCAGTGGGCCGAGCACACAGGTGTAAGCCTCTGAGCTTTGCATCTGTAGCTGCCATAGGCAGGGCCTCCCTCTGGCTGACACCAGTGCAGAGACTACCAGTTTGTGAGCTGGTGCCGGCAGGCCAGGAGGAAGGTGCAGCAGGCTGCGCATCACAGTGGTGGGCTTCAGAGCTGAGCTGCTAGCCAGGTGGATGGAGCCCCTGAAGCTCCTGAAAGTTCCCAACCTGCTGGGCAGAGTGTGCCCACACAACCTTGTCCACCTATCCCTTCTCCTGCGCAGCAAGCTCCATGCCAACTCTGCCCCTTCAGGAGCCCTCTTGCTGCTAGGAAGCCTCTCAGACTACCCACCTTTCCTTTGTCCCAGAGTGGCCGGATGTGTATCCACGTCCTCCACAAATGGCTGGAATCTCAGTCTCTCCGAGTATGCCACCTGTCTTATCTTTCCAACCCCACTAAAGTCCAGAGCACCATGCAATGTAGGTTTGTGCTTTCAAAGCAGACCTCCAGGGCTGGATGTTCAGCAGTTCTAGGCTTCACCCTCTCCCTGCTGTGTTTCTCTTCCTCCTGCCCGTGAGCTGGGGTGGGGGAAGGGCCTGGGTCCCATCCAATCAAGGCTTTGGTACGTTACCCTGTTTTGTGAGGTCTGTTCTGTTCGTGAGGTCTGTAAGCAGTCTGGTGAAGACTTCTTTCCTTTTGATGTGTTAGGGTTAGTTGTATTAACTATTTTCTTATAATATGTGGTTTTGGGAGGAGTTCTCTGTCTTACCGCTCATGTCGCCATTTTGAATCTTCCTGATATTATATATTTAGCTGTGCTTAAAATAAAGTGATATTTTTATGCTATGACACCACTATTTCATGTAATACCATTTTTTTTGCTGTCTATTTTTCCCTAGGTCTGGTAACATTTTTTCAATGAAATGACATACATCTTTTATATCAATAGAGACATAATTTTTATAGCATCTGTCAATTCCATTCATTTTCTTTTTGCTTCCTCATTGTAAATATTGTCTAGATACCATAAATTAAATCTTATTTTCTTACAGAAGCATCATTCTGAGAATAAGGGCCTAAACAAAGTAATGGACACTCAAGCCCAAGTGGATGAACTGAAAGGAATCATGGTCAGAAACATAGGTATGTTTCAAGGCATAGTCCACATGCATATAGGCAAAAATGATAATAGATTACTTGACTGTTGTCAAATTATTCTAGACAGACATAAATAGCACTTCTTTACTGTTACTATTGGAAGCCGATTGTCAGCTGAAATATGGAGATTACTTACTTGTGACACTACTGCATGAATCATTTCTTCTCAGTGCTTATGATTATTCTTCATTCTAAATTTGTTTGCTTAGTAAAACAAATTTCTGAGACTTACAACAGTTCAGCAATTAAGAATAATTTTGTCAGTTTTTACTGGAGCTACATAGATAGCTGATACTATCAGTAGATACTTAAAGATTAACTATTTGACCTCCTTAGAAAGTTTGTAGCTCTTGATTGAAAGAACAAATTGGGCCAAGCATTGACTTGTATGCTTCAAAAAGTGAGCTATTATATAAATTACATCGGATTATGTTTTGTCAAGAACCTATTTAGCACATTAAAATAATGTACAAAAGTACATAAGTTTATTTTTTATTTGATTATACAGTTGTGTTTAGACTTAGGATGATGCTCATTTTTTAAAAGCATTGGTTGTTACCTGTAGTATCCAGGCCATCCCCTGGTGCAGTACCTCCTAGCAACTTGTTAGAAAGGCAAGTTTTTGGGCCCCACCCCAGACCTGTTGAATCAGAAGTGGGAGTGGGGCTCAGCAATCTTTGTTTTCACAAGCCCTCCAGAGAATTCCAGTGCATACCTGAGTTTGAGAACCACTCTTTTTAATATATCTTCTAACGGCAGTATCTCACAGACAGTAACTTAAAATATTGAATAAGTGTGACTGTATAATTTCTCTATATTTAACTGAGATGTCTAATTTCATAAATGTCCATTTAATTTTAATCTTGGATTTACTATTTGAATTACTTTACATTTATTATTAAACAATCACAAAGTATGAGAAGACATTCAAAAAATTTACTCTTAGTCTCACCATTCTAAAGATTCATTTCCATTTTCTTTAAATTTTTGTCTAATAGGCACAAAATTTATGCCTATACAACATATGTATACGTAGTTGTAATTATAGTCAGTTTTGTGGAGGCAGTATAATACAGTGATCAAGATTTGGAGTCATATGTGACTGAGTTTGAGTCCTGATTTCATCTCCTTCTTGCTGTTGGCCCTTAACCAATCCTCTAACCTCCCTGAGCTTTATTTGCTAATCTGTAAAAAGAAGATAATAAGAACCTAAGGATACCAGGATAAAAGAGGTAATGTGTGTAAATCACGTTCTGCAGTGTCTGGCACATAGTAAGAGGTGAATGATTGTTAGCCATTACTCTACTTTATACTTACATGGTATTTCATGAGTTATATCCTATTATCAATAATGTCCTTATTTTGGGCACTTTGGCTCTTTAGGGCAGGGTTACTCAGAATATTGTTTACAACCAGATAGGGAGATTGCTCCAGAATGTACTTCAGTGCTGTGTTTCCGAAATTGAGAACGTCTTGCTATGAAAATGTCAAATGGACTAAATTGTGTGCTAGAAATTTAAATGAAGCAGTAGCAAACACAGGTAGCACTGATTAGAGGTTTGTGTTACAGTACACCATACTGTTATAAAATATTTCTGTGCCTATTGTGTTTTTCTTATTTTGTTGAGATTAACTCCCAGAAATGGATTAATAATCAAAAGGCAGAAACATTTTTGGAGTTCTTGATATATATGTCTCTTGGCTATTTGGAGTGATTTTCTTTAATTCATTTTAGTTTTAATTGTATATCTAGATGTAGACGTAGAGAACTTATTGAAAAAAGACTAATAGTTCTTTTCCCTATTTTTTAGTCACCAAATATATTTATTTTACCTGAAAGTGAAAGCATCCAACTGCTTACAGTATTGTTTACTTCAGATGCACAAAATTCCCAGGAAATGAGTATTTTTTTAACAGTGTTTTTTAAAATTTTGCTATCATTAATGTACAGTTACATGAACAACATTATGGTTACTAGACTGCCCCTATTATCAAGTCCCCACCACATACCCCATTACAGTCACTGTCCATGAGCATAATTAGATGCTATAGAATCACCACTTGTCTTCTTTGTGTTATACTGCTTTCCCCTGTCCCCCCCACATTATACATGCTAATGACCCTTCTTTCCCCCGTATTCCTCCCTTCCCACCCATCCTCCCCAATCTCTTTCCCTTTGGTAACTATTAGTCCATTCTTGGGTTCTGTGATTCTGCTGCTGTTTTCTTCCTTCAGTTTTCCTTTGTTTTTATACTCCACATATGAGTGAAATCATCTGGTACTTGTCTTTCTCTGCCAGGCTTATTTCACTGAGCATAATACCCTCTAGCTCCATCCATGTTATTGCAAAAGGTAGGATCTGTTTTTTTCTTATGACTGCGTAATATTCAATTGTGTATATGTACCACATCTTCTTTATCCATTCATCTACTGATGGACATTTAGGTTGATTCCATATCTTGGCTATTGTAAATAGTGCAGCGATAAACATAGGGGTGCATCTGCCTTTTTCAAACTGGAGTGCTGCATTCTTAGGGTAAATTCCTAGGAGTGGAATTCCTGGGTCAAATGGTATTTCTATTTTTAGTTTTTTTAGGAACCTCCATACTGCTTTCCACAATGGTTGAATTAATGTACAGTCCCACCAGGAGTGTAGGAGGGTTCCCCTTTCTCCACATCCTCGCCAACATTTGTTGTTTGTCTTTTGGATGTTGGCCATCCTAACTGGTGTAAAGTGATATCTCCTTGTGGTTTTAATTTGCATTTCTCTGATGATTAGTGATGTGGAGCATCTTTTCATGTGCCTGTTGGCCATCTGAATTTCTTCTTTGGTAAAGTGTCTGTTCAGCTCCTCTGCCCATTTTTTAATTGGCTTATTTGCTTTTTGTTTGTTGAGGTGTGTCAGCTTTTTATATAATTTGAATGTCAACCCTTTATCAGATATGTTGCTTATGAATATATTCTCCCATACTGTATGATGTCTTTTTGTTCTACTGATATTGTCCTTTGCTGTACAGAAGCTTTATAGTTTGATATAGTCCCACTTGTTCATTTTTGCTTTTGCTTCCCTTGCCCAGAGAGATATGTTCATGAAGAAGTTGCTCATGTTTATGTCCAAGAGAGTTTTGCCTATGTTTTCTTCTAAGAGTTTTATGGTTTCATGACTTACATTCAGGTCTTTGATCCATTTCGAATTTACTTTTGTGTATGGGGTTAGACAGTAATCCAGTTTCATTCTCTTACACATAGCTGTCCAGTTTTGCCAATACCAGCTGTTGAAGAGGCTGTCATTTCCCCCATTGTATATCCATGTCTCCTTTATCATATATTAATTGACCATATATGTTTGGGTTAATGTCTGGAGTGTCTATTCTGTTCCACTGGTCTGTGGCTCTGTTCTTGTGCCAGTACCAAATTGTCTGGATTACTGTGGCTTTGTAGTAGAGCTTGAAGTCAGAGAGTGTAATCTTCCCCCCATTTTATTCTCCCTTCTCAGGATTGCTTTGGCTATTTGGGGTCTTTTGTGGTTCCATATAAATTTTAGAACTATTTGCTCTAGTTCATTGAAGAATGCTGTAGGTATTTTGATAGGGATTGCATTGAATCTGTAGACTGCTTTAGGCAGGATGGCCATTTTGACAATATTAATTCTTCCTATCCATGAGCATGGATGTATTTCCATTTATTGGTTTCTTCTTTAGTTTCTCTCATGGTGTCTTATAGTTTTCAGAGTATAGGTCTTTCACTTCCTTGGTTAGGTTTATTCCTTGGTGTTTTATTCTTTTTGATGCAATTGTGAATAGAATTGTTTTCCTGATTTCTCTTTTTGCTAGTTCATCGTTAGTGTATAGGAATGCCACAGATTTCTGTGTATGAATTTTGTTTTCTGCAACTTTACTGAATTCAGATATTGGATCTAGTAGTTTTGGAGTGGAGTCTTTAGGGTTCTTTAGGTACAATATCATGTTATCTTCAAACAGGGACAGTTTGACTTCTTCCTTGCCAATCTGGATGCTTTTTATTTCTTTGTGTTGTCTGATTGCTGTGGCTAGGACCTCCAGAACTATGTTGAATTAAAGTGGGGAGAGTGGGCATCCTTGTCTTGTTCCCGATCTTAAAGGAAAGGCTTTCAGCTTCTCGCTGTTAAGTATGATGTTGGCTGTGGGTTTTTCATATGTGGCCTTTATTATGTTGAGGTACTTGCCCTCTATACCCATTTTGTTGAGAGTTTTTTTTAATGAATGGATGTTGAATTTTGTTGAATGCTTTATCAGCATCTATGGAGATGATCATGTGGTTTTTGTCCTTCTTTTTGTTGATGTAGTGGATGATGTTGGTGGATTTTTGAATGTTGAACAATCCTTGCATCCCTGAGATGAATCCCATGTGATCCTGATGGATGATCTTTTTGATGTATTTTTGAGTTTGATTCACTAATATTTTGTTGGGTATTTTTTCATTTATGTTCATCAGGGATATTGGTCTGTAATTTTCTTTTTTGTGTAGTGTCTTTGCCTGGTTTTTGTATTAGAGTGATGCTGGCCTCATAGAATGAATTTGGGAGTATTCCCTCCTCTTCTACTTTTTGGAAAACTTTAAGGAGGATGGGTATTAAGTCCTCACTAAATGTGAGATAAAATTCAGCAGTGAAACCATCTGGGGTAGGGGTTTTGTTCTTAGGTAGTTTTCTGATTACCAATTCAATTTCTTTGCTGGTAATTGGTCTATTCCGTTTTTCTGTTAATTCCTGGATCAGCCTTGGAAGGTTGTATTTTTCTAGAAAGTTGTCTCTTCTAGGTTATCCAGTTTGTTACCATATAATCTTTCATAGTATTCTCTCATAATTATTTGTATTTCTGTGGTGTCTGTCATGACTTTTCCTTTCTCATTTCTGATTCTTTTTATGTGAGTATACTGTCTTTTTTTCTTGATAAGTCTGACTAGGGGTTTATCTCTTTTGTTTATATTCTTGAAGAACCAGCTCCTGCTTTCATTGATTCTTTCTATTGTTTTATTCTTCTCAATTTTATTTATTTCTCCTTTAATCTTTATTATGTCCCTCCTTCTACTTGCTTTGGGCCTCAATCTTTCTTCCTTTTCTAGTCTCATTAATTGTGAATTTAGACTGTTCATTTGGGATTGTTCTTCTTTCCTTTGGCAGGCCTGTATTGCAATATACTTCCCTCTTAGCATGGTCTTCACTGTGTACCACAGATTTTTGGGGTTGAATTACTTTTGTCATTTGTCTCCATATATTGCTTGATCTCTGTTTTTATTTGTTCATTGATCCATTGGTTATTTAGGAGCATGTTGTTAAGTCTCCATATGTTTCTGGGAATTTTTGTATTCCTTGTGTAATTTATGTCTAGTTCCATACCTTTGTGGTCTGAGAAGCTGTTTGGTACAATTTCAATAATTTGAATATACTGAGGTTCTTTTTGTTGCCTAGTATATGATCTATTCTTGAAAATGTTCCATGTGCACTTGAGAAGAATGTGTATCCTGGTGCTTTTGGGTGTAGAGTTCTGTAGATGTCCATTAAGTCCTTCTGCTCTAATACGTTGCTCAGTGCCTCTGTCTCTTTACTTACTTTCTGTCTGGTTGATCTGTCCTTTGGATTGAGTGGTGTGTTGGAGTCTCCTAAAATGAATGCATTGCATTCTATTTCCCCCTTGAATTCTGTTAGTATTTGTTTCACATATGTAGGTGATCCTGTGTTGGGTGGATAGATATTTATAATAGTTATATCCTCTTGTTGGACTGACTCCTTTATCATTATGTAATGTCCTTCTTTGTCTCTTATTACATTATTTGTTTTGAAGTCTATTTTGTATGATACAAGTACTGCAACTCCTGATTTTTTCTCACTATTAGTTGCATGAAATATCTTTTTCCATCCCTTTACTTTCAGTCTGTGTATGTCTTTGGTTTTGAAGTGAGTCTCTTGTAAGCTGTATATAGATGGGTCTTGTTTTATCATCCATTCAGCGACTCTGTGTCTTTTGATTGGTGCATTCAGACCATTTACATTTAGGGTGATTATTGATAGGTGTGTACTTATTGCCATTGCAGGCTTTAGATTCGTGGTTACCAAAGGTTTAAGGGTAATTCCCTTACTATCTAATACTCTAATTTAACTCACTCAGTATGTTATTACAAACACAACCTAAAGGTCTTTTTTTCCCTCCTTTTCCTTACTCCTCCATTCTTTGTATGTTATGAATCATATTCTGTACTCTTTGTCCCTTGGGTGACATCTCTTTAGCCTTAGGAATACTTCCATATATAGGAGTCCCTCTAAAATGTACTGTGGAGGTGGTTTGTGGGAGGTAAATTCTCTCAGCTTTTGCTTATCTGAAAATTGTTTAACCCCTTCTTTAAATCTAAATGATATCCTTGCCGGGTAGAGTATTCTTGTTTCAAGGCTATTCTGCTTCATTGCATTAAATATATCATGCCATTCCCTTCTGGCCTGTAACGTTTCTGTTGAGAAATCTGGTGATGGCCTGATGGTTTTCCTTTGTATGTGATCTTTTTCCTCTCTCTAGCTGCTTTTAAGTCTGTCCTTATCCTTGATCTTTGCAATTTTAAATATTGTATGTCTTGGTGTTGTCTTCCTTGGGTCCCTTGTGTTGGGCGATCTGTGCACCTCCATGGGTTGAGAGACTATCTCCTTCCCCAGATTGAGGAAGTTTTCAGCAATTACCTCCTCAAAGACACTTTCAATTTTCCTCTTTCTTCTTTTTATGGAATCCCTATATTGTGAAGATTGTTCCATTTGATTGGTCACACAGTTCTCTCAATATTCTTTCATTCTTAGAGATTCTTTTTTCTCTCTCTGCCTCAGCTTCTTTGTATTCCTCTTCTCTAATTTCTCTTCCATTTACCATCTCTTCTACTACATCTAATCTGCTTTTAAGTTCCTCCATTGCATATTTCATTTCAGATATGGAATTTCTTAATGATTGAATCTCCATCTTAATTTTGTTCCTGAGTTTTTAAACATTTTTATGTACCTCCATAAGCATGTTTATGATTTTTATCTTGAACTCTCAGACAGATTGGTGAGTTCAGTTTCATTAGGCCGTTTTTCTTGGGTTTGTGAGATTTTGGTCAGGACCATGTTCTTTTGACATTTCATAATTCTGTGTGGTGCCAACTAGTGTCCAGAAGCTCCAGTCTCTGAAGCTGCTCAGCTCCTAGAGTGAGGTTGGGGGTCGTAGGTGAGCAGAGCTGGTGCCTGGGGAGAGGAAAGAGCTGTTTCTTGATTCCTCTCTGCAGTGCCTGTCTCCAGTGTCAGAGTCAGCAGGCTGAGCACACAGGCGTAAGCCTCTGCACTTTGCATCTCTAGTTGTTGTAGGCGGGACTCCCTCTGGCTGGTCTGACACCAGCGCAGTGATTGCTGGTTTGCGAACTCCTGCCAGCAGGCTAGGAGGAAGGCACAGCAGGCTGAATGTCACAGTGGGGGGCCTCGAGATGAACAGCCAGAGGGATGGGTGCCTGAAGCTCCTGAAAGTTCCCAACCAGCTGGGCAGAGCATACCCAGGCAACCTTGTTCAGGTTTCCACTCCCCCACATTGCAAGCTCTGTGCAAACACTGCCCCTTCAGTAGCTGCCTAGCTGCTAGGAAGCCTCTCAGGCTTCCCACCTTTCCTTTATCCCAGTGCGGCCAGATGTGGATCCCCATCCTCCATAAATGGCTGGAATCTCAGTCTCTCAAGCACTCTGCCTGTCCCAGCTCCCCAACCCCACCAACCTCCAGAGCACCACACAGTGTAGGTCTGTGCTCCAAAGCAGACCTCCAGGGCTAGGTGTTCAGCCGTCCCAGGCTTCCACCCCCTCCCCGCTTCATTTCTCTTCCTCCCGCTGGTGAGCTGAGGTGGAGGAAGGGCCTGGATCCCGCTGTATTAAGGCTTTGGTACGTTACCCTGTTTCGTGAGGTCTGCTCTTTTTGTGAGGTCTTTATGCAGTCCGGTTCAGCCTTCTTTCCTGTTGCTGTTTTAGGGTTAGTTGTATTAATTTACTATATTTTCATACTATTTGTGGTTTTGGGGGGAGTTCTCTGTCTCACCTCTCATGCCGCCATCTTGAATCTCCGAAAATGAATTTTTTAATCAACTTGTTTTAAACAACTTATTTATTTTTATAGTTACAAAAACAGCAAATTAAAAATGTAGCAAAAACATTTTTAATCATCTCCCTTTGACTTTCAACAGCTTTACTAAGGTATAATTCACATACCATAAAATTCACCCCTTTAAAGTATACAGTCCAGTGGTTTTTAGTAAATACACAGAATTCTGCAACCATCACCATAATCAGTTTTAGAACATTTTGAACATCACCCCCAAAAAAGAAATCCAATAATCATTTATAATCATTCCTCTTTCCTTCAATCTCCAGACCTTAGCAACAATTAATCTTTCTGTCTCAATAGATTTGCCTACTCTGAACATTTCATGTAAATGGAATCATATAATATGTGGCCTTTTGTATCTTGGCTTCTTTTATTTAACATAATGATTTTGAGATTCATTCATGTTGTAGCATGTTTCAGTACTTGATTCCTTGTTATGGCTAAATAGTATTTCATATATTGATATGTCTTATTTAGGCATTTATCATTTGTTTGGCATTTTGGTAGTTTCCACTTTCTGGGTAATATGAATAGTGCTTCTGTGAACATTTGTCAAGTGTTTGTGTGAGCATATGTTTTCAGATCTCTTGGGTCTATACCTGGGAGTATAATTGCTGGGTCACGTGGGAACTCCATGTTTAGCATTTTGAATAAGGCCATACTTTCCTAATGTGACTGCATCATTGTGCATTCCCAATAGCAGTGTTTGAATTTCAATTTATCCAGATCCTTACCAAAATTTATTATCTGTCTTTTTTATTATAACCAATCTAGTATGTATGAAGTGGTAACTTATTGTGGTTTTGATTTGCATTTCCCTGATGACTAATGATGTTAAGCATCTTTTCATGAGCTATGAGCCATTTGTATATCTTTGGAGAAATATTTGTTCAAAATCCATTGTCATTTTTTAAGTGGGTTGTCTTATTGTTGAGCTTTAAGACTATTTTGTATATTCTGGATGCTAGACTCTTACCAGATACATGATATGCAAATATTTTCTCCCAGTCTATTGGTTGTCTTTTCACTTTTTTGATAGTGAACTTTGGAGGACAAAGTTTTAAATCTTGATGTTCAATTGATTTTTTTTCTCTCTGCTTTTTGATGTCATATGTAAGAAACTATTGCCTAAGCCAGGGTCACAAAGATGGACTCCTGTGTTTTCTTCAAAGAGTTTTGTAGTTTCAGTTCTTACATTTTGGTCTATGATCTATTTTGAATTAATGTTTGCCTATAAGGTAAGGAAGGGTTCCAACTTAATTCCCTCAAATATGTATATCCAGTTGTCCCAGCAACATTTGTTGAAAAGACTTCTTTCCCTACTGAATATTCTTATCGCCCTTATGAAAAATCAGTTATCTATAGGTTTAGTTATATTATAGATAGGTAATATTTATAGATAATAGATAATATAGATAATATAATAGATAATATAGTAGATATTATTTCAATTTTCCATTGGTTTATTTCTGTACTCTAAGTCCTGTGTCATTTATGTATATGTCTGTCCTTATGCCAGTACTACACTATATGATTATTATAGGTTTATAGTAAGTTTTAAAAATTAGGAAGTATGAATCTTCCAACTCTATTCTTCTTCCTCAAGATTGCTTTGTCTATTCTGGGTACCTTTCATTTCCAGAAGACTTTCAGAATGGTCTTGTCAGTTTCTGAAAAAATAGTAGCTGAAATTTTGATAGGAATTGTGTTGAATCTATAGATCAATTTAGGGAACATTGCCAGTTTAACAATATCAAACTTCTGATCTGTGAACATGAGATGTCTTTTAATTTCTATAGGTCATCTTTAATTTTTTTCACAGTGTTTTTTAGTTTTCAATGTACAGGTCTTACATGAGAAAAACTTTCTCCTTCACCAAACATTAGGCCTATCTTAGCTGTCATTTTGATTAGGCCTCATTCTTTGACTTTGTCTTTGGCCTGCCTAAGCCCCATGTTATCAAAGAATCCAGCTAAGTCAATCCCATACCCTTGATAGCTGATCACCCTTGATGGCTGATCAAGTTCCTCATTGTCTACCTTTGATGTGTAAGTTCTTGGCCTTATATTTCACTGTTGAGTATGATATTAACTGGATTTGTCATATATGGCCTTTATTATATTGAATTATGTCCTTCTATGATCAAGTTTTAGAGAGTTTTTATTGTGAAGTGATGTATTTTGTCAAACATTTTTTCTATATCGTACCTATTAAGATAGTCATACAATTTTATCTTTTGTTTTATTAATGTGGTATACCTAACATATATTAATTTGTGTATGTTGAACTACCCTTCTATCCCAGGGATAAATTCTACTTGGTCATGGCATATGATCATATTAATCTGTTGTTGCATTCATTTTTTTTGTTTGCCTAGGAACATCTTTATTTCTCCCTCATATCTGAAGGATAACTTTGTTGCTTATGGTAGTCTTGGTTGGAAGTTTTTGCTTTGAAAACTTTGAATGTATCATTATTGTTTCCTTCCTTACTATTTTTGAGGAGTGTCAAAATAATTTCTATTTAATAGTCTCCCTCTTTGAACATCTTTCTTACTTTGCTTCCCAAGTATTTTTTACGCTATTGTAAATGTATTTTTTCTTTCATTTTTGAATTGTTCATTGCTAATGTATAGAAATAAAATTGCTTTCTGTATATTGATCCTGTAGTGTATAACCCTGTTGAATTTGTTTCTTCAAATAGCTTTTTAGGGTTCCTTATGATTTTTTATGTACAGGATTATGCCATCGGAAAAGAGATTATTCTAATTCTTCATTTCCAGTCTGTATGCCTCTCATTTCTTTCTCCTGCCTAATTGCTCTGGGTAGCACCTCCAATACAATGTTGAATAAAAATGGCAAGAGTAGACATCCTTGTCTTCTCTTGATCTTAGGGTGAGTCTTTTATAGTAAATTAGGATGTCAGATGTGGGTCTTTCATAGATGTCCTTTATCAGGTTGAGGAACTTTCCTTCTATTCCTTGTTGTTTTGAGTGGTTTTATAGTGAAAAGGTGTTGGATTTGTCAAGCACATTTTTGCATTTGTTGGAAAATCATACAACAAATTGAAATGATCATATAGTTTTTGTCCTTTATTCTGTTAATACAGCATATTACTATAATTGATTTTTGGATGTTGAATCAACCTTGCATTCATGAAATAAATGTCACTTCTTATAGTGTATAACCCTTTTTATATATTGCTGGATTCATTCTGCAAGTATTTTGTTGAGGATTCTTTTTTTAAAGATATCATTGATATACACTCTTATGAAGGATTCACAAGAAAAATGATGTGGTTATTACATTCACACTTATTTTCGAGTCCCCCCAAATACCCCATTGCTGTCACTGTCCATCAGAGTAGTAAGATGCCACAGAGACCCTATTTGTCTTCTATGACCTACACTGTCTTCCCTGTGACCCCCCACACACCATGTGCACTAATCATGATACCCCACAATCCCCTTCTCCCTCCCTCTCCCCCGCTCCCCTTTGGTAACCACTAGTACCTTGGAATCTTTGAGTTTGCTGCTATTTTGTTCCTTCAGTTTTGCTTCGTTGTTATACTTGTTGAGGATTCTGGGTACCTTTCATTTCAAGAACACTTTTAGGATGATCTTTTCAGTTTTGGCTAAAATAGTAGCTGAAATTTTGATAGGGATTGTGTTGAATCTATAGGTCAATTTAGGGAATTGAGGATTCTTTTATGTCTGTATTTACAAGAGATCTGTTGATTTCTTTTGCTGTGATGTATTTTGTTTTTGTTATCAGACTATTACTGGTCTGATAGGATGACGAGATGTGTTCCTTCCTTTTCTATTTTTGGAAGAGTTTTTGAAAAAGAGGTATTCTTGAAATGTTTGGTAGAATTCACCAATGAAGACATTTGGGCCTGGGATTTTGTTTGTGCAAAGTTTAAAAATTACTGATTCAGTCTGTTGTAGCTCTTTTCAGATTTTCTATTTCTTCTTGAATCTGTTGTGTGTCTTTCTAGGAATTTATCCATTTCATTTAAGTTACCTAATTTGTTGACCATACTCTTATTCATAGTATTCTCTTCTGATCACTTTCATTTGTATGAAATTAACAGTGATTACTTTAGTAATTTGAGTCTTTTTTTTGGTTAATTTATACAAAGGTGTGTGTTAATTTTGTTGATATTTTCAAAAAACTTACTTTTGGTTTCATTTATTTTCTCTATTATTCTTCTGTATTTAATTTTTTCTGCTCTAATCACTATTTCCTTCCCTCTGTTAGCTTTGGATGTAGTTTGCTCTTCTTTTTTAAGTACATTAAGGTAGAATTTGAGATCTTGTCTTTGTCTTATCAGACTGCTATAAGAAATTACTGTAAACTGGGTGGTGTAAACAACAGAAACTTATTTTCTCACAGTTCTGGAGGCTGGAAGTCTGAGATCAGGGTGCTTGCATGGTCAGATTCTGGTGATAGCCCTCTTCTCAGCTTTCAGATGGTACCTTCTCACTGTCCTCACATGGCAGAAGGTGAGACAGAGAGCAAGTTCTCTGGTGTCTAAGGGCACTAATCCTGTCAAGCCCTCATGGCCTTATCTAAATCTAATAACTTCTCAAAGTCCCCATCTTCACATACCATCACATTGGGGGTTAGGGATTCAATGTATGAATTTGTGGGGACACAACCCAGTCTCTAACATCAGTGTTTACTGCTATAAATGTCCTTCTGTTACTGCTTTTGCTTCATCCCATAGGTTTTCCTTTTATTAGTAATTTCTAATTTCATTCCATTGCCAAGTCCAACAGCTGAGGCCCTTCAAAGTAAATTTATTTGCTCTTTCTCCTGTGTATTGGTAGCACTTTCCTGTTTCTTGTTATACCTCAAAATTCTTTGATGAAAACTGGACATTTTAGATAATGTGCTATAGCAACTCTAGATACTGATTCCCAACCCCCACATTTTGCTGTGTGCCTGTTTATTATTTTGTGACTGGACTGGACATTTTTCTTGAAGTAAATTTTCCCATAGTATATAGCCTTTAATGTCAATTTTCAAAGGGAACAGCCTCGAGCATGTGCATGGTCACCTTGAAATGGCAACTCTCTTTGAGTATCTCTTTTCCTGATCTTCCTGTTATGCTTCTAGCTGGTCTGCCTCTCTTGGTGTCTTATTCAGCTGTTAGCCTCTGCTAATTACAGTCTAATTGTTCTATTTTTTCCCTGACAGTTCCCTAGACATAAATTGCTCCAGTCTGATCTAATTAGATTTGGGCTCCTTTGTCTTTGAGGCCAATCTTAGATGCTTGTTCTGACCGCAGGAGAGTTCTTAGCTCTCTTTTCCCCTTGTACTCTCAGTTAAACTTTCAGCTGGCTTGTGGTTTAGCTAGTTCTCTTGAAGCTCCTCGTCTCATCTTAACTGCTTACCTTCAGGGTCTCCATCCAACCCTTAGGCTTGAATGTCCCCATACTCTTCTCAAAATAAAGTCTGTATTTCTGGTGAAAGCTCTCTATTACTAAGGCCTGCCTCTTCCCCTGGGAACAACTTTTGAGCCACTGCTCTAGAGCTGTGGATAGGGACAGTGGACTGTTTCTGTGGGAATAACACCCATGATCTACCAGTGGAGTGCTGGGTAACCATGGTTTGCCTTTCCCTGCATGATATCTCCACTCCATGAGTAAGTTGGTACAGGGGCAATCAAGGCCCAGTATTCTTGGCTTGCCACCAGAGGTAGAGCCTCTGCCCTGTGTGTAGGGGCTTGGTGGAGGAAGAGAACCCCAGATGTATCAGTCATGCCTGCCTGGAATAGAGCTTCTGCATCATGGGGCTGAGGATGGGGTGAGGTGGGAGGAGAAATGCCGCTGACTTTGCCCTCGTGGGGAAAAAGCAGTCCTTGACTGGGACCTGGGGTTGGGGGGGAAGAGAGCCCTTAGGCTTTACTTGCAATTAAAGCTTCCATCTCACTGAACTAAGGGATGGAGCAGGTCATGGCTCAAATGCCACAGAGTTTTCACTGTTCTTACTGAGAGTTAGTTGATTTTCTTGTATAAATGTTTCTTACTTGCTGAATGCCCTGAGAACATTCATGGATTTCAGAGACTTTAAATGGTGGCTGTTTGTTTTTATAATTTTGGCCAGTTATGGTGGTTTTGTTGGAGAGAGGATTGGTGGAGCTCCTTCACACTGCGATTCTAGAAGTGCACGACTCTCACTCATTTTCAGGGTTCCATGTACATATATGTATATATATATATATATATACATATATATATATATTTTAGTCATAGATCATACCTTTTTAATTTAGAGGTTTGCAAACTATAGTTTGTGGGTCAAATCTACATAAAGGTTCATAGGAAAGCAGTCATGCCCACTTATTCACATACTGTTTATGTCTGACAGAGTTGAGTAATTGTGACCAAGACTGTCACACAAAGCCAAAAATCTTTAGTATCTGGCCTTTTACAGGGAACAAAACTGCTAATCATACTTTAGTTGGTAGTCTTTAACAAAGTGTTTTATTACTTAAATATATAAGTGCTTCTGTAGTAAATGTGAGTTGTCAAGAATACCAACTGTAATTAAAATTAGAGTTTGCTTAATGACAAAAGTAGCAGGTTTGTAATATGAACATGATATTTTCTATTTTTCCAACATTTTCAGATCTGGTAGCTCAGCGAGGAGAAAGATTGGAATTACTGATAGATAAAACAGAAAATCTCATGGATTCAGTAAGTATGGGATATGATAACACTTGTCAGGTTGTGAAGTAGAGAAACTATGGTTGATGGCTAACTTTATAGGAAAATGTGTTAAATTTAATACTTCTTTTTTCTTTCTAACCTCCATTATGTGATTTCAATTGTGATAATGAGGACAATAATGAGGAATAGAAAAAAAAGCCACAAACCATTAAGAAAGTTTTTTTTTGTGGAAAACGTACTCAATATACAGAAACAAATTTTTTAAGCTTTGGAATGATGCTTACATAATTTAGCACTTAAGTTGCATACACTGCTGTTTCTGTACATCTTGTAAAACATGAAACAAAAGAAAGTTACCACCCACTGTGAATCCTGAAAACTGGTCAGTTCACTCAGTCTTTTGCTTACTGTGATAGCTTGAGCTTTCCTTGTATCAAGCAAGAGTCAGAGATTAAGAAGGGCCAATGAGTCTTAAAGGAATCATTGTGTCCCTGTGACCTACTTATGCTACAGTTAGATGTGTCTTTGCATTTTTCATCTGGTTTAAGTGGATGAAGGTTTTTAAGAAAGATGATATATTTAGAGTAAATAGAAGGAGGGCATATAGATCAGTTATAGCTTTGGTATAAACAATTACAAATTTAAATGCAGAGAAATTTACACTTTGAAACTGATCAGTGAGTTTTTCAAGGTTATGAGCACAAGTTTTAGAGTTAGGCTGCCTGTAATTGAATCCAATCTCTGCCACTTAACTAGTTATGTGACCTTAGACAAGTTACTTAACCTCTTTATGCTTTAGTAAAATGGAAATGTACCTGCTTCATAGTGTTTTGAGGGTTAAATCAGATAATGCATGTAAAATACAGTAAGAACCATTTAAATATTTACTGTTATTGTCGATTTCACAGGGACATGTATTAACAGTAGGTCCTAGGTGAATAACAGTTTTTTTCATCAAAGCACATGGTCATTGGAAGAAGAATGGCACCATACAGCAATTCGAAACACTGGGGTTCTATAATGGCTCACTTTGTAACCCATTGCTGGGGGGAAAAGAGGGCAAAGATGTATCTGATCCCAGATCTTTAGACTAAATTCTTTGGTACTTCCAGTCCATTTCTTAGCTACTCTTAATCCCTGAAGATTACCCTGTTTAAGTGGAATGGTCTGTGCTTGACCAGTAGTAGTATATAGTCTGTACTTTCCAAAGAAAAATCACTTTAATTTTGTTGACTACATGACACAGAATAATAAAAGGGAGTCATTAACTAACAAGTGTTTCTCTTTATGAAGGAATAACATACATACAATAAAATACAGCAAGTATGCTACTTTTAATTTTGCAGCTCAGTAATTTTTTTTACATATGTCTATACCCATGTAATCGCCACCTAGGTCAAGGTATAAAACATTTCTAATACGTTAGAATGCTCCTTCGTACCCCTTCTAGTTAATAATCCCCCAAAGAGGTAACCATTTTTCTGACTTACATCATCCTAGATAATGCTTTGCCTATTCTTAAAATGTATATAGAATCATATGTTACATACTCTTTCATGTCTGGTCGCTTTCACTCACCATTGTGCCTATGAGATTCATCCATGTTGAATATACTGATAGTTTATTCCTTTTTATTGTACTATTCCATTGTATAAATCTACCTACTATAATTTTTCCATTTTCCTCTTTTGTCTTTTTGTGTTTCATTTAGGATAGTTTCTATTGCTGTTTTCAAGTTTACTTATCTTGTCTTCTGTAGTTTATAATATGCTATTACTCCCATTTCATGTGTTTTTCGTCTCTAGAAGTTTGATCTGGATCTTCCATGTGTTTCCTTACCAGGTGCATGCTTTCCCCTACCTTCTTGAATATATGAAGTAGATTTATAATTGAAATGTTTATTCTACTTACATGTAATGTAAATATTGATAGATTTGGATTTAAGAAGTTTTGTTGCTCTTTGATTTTTATTTGTCCTGTCCTCTTTGTCCTTATTTTTCTTTCTTTTTCATTTTAAAATGTGTAATTTTATCACCTTTTGGTTTTTTAACTGCCTTATTGAATTATTTCTTTATTGATAAATAATTCACAGAACATACAGTGGACCCATTTAAAGTGTACAGTTCAGTGGGTTTTGGTATATTACATTATAACTTTTAAAATTGTAGTAAAATATATATAACAAAATTTGCCATTTTAACCATTTTTAAACATATAATTCAGTGACATTAGTTACAGTCACAGTGGTGTGCAACCAACACCCATCTATTTCCAGAACTTCTTCACCCTAGATGTACCCTCTGCATCCATTAAATAATTAGTCCCTGTTTCCTGTACCCCAGCCCCTTGTAACCTCTAATCTACTTCCTGTCTCTACGAATTTGTCTTTTCTAGGTAACTGATGTAAGTGAATTCCTGCAGTAGTTGACCTTTTACATCTGGCTCATTTCACTTAGCACAATATTTTCAAGTTTCATCCATGTTGTAGCATGTATGAGAACTTCATTTCTTTTTATGGGCAAATAATATTCCATTATATGGCTATACCACATTTTATGTATTCATCTGCTGATGGACCTTTGGGTTGTTTTTATCTCTGGGCTATTGTGAATAATGCTGCTATGGACATTAGTGTGCAAGTATCTGTAGGTGTCACTGCTTTCAGTTCCTTTGGGTCTGTTCCTAGGAATTGAATTGCTGGGTCATATGATAATTCTGTTTAGCTTTTGAGGAACTGCCAAACTGTTTTCCATAGTTGCTGCATTGTTTTATATTCCCACCAACAATGTGCAAGGGTTTTTCTTAGCTTTTTCTACATCTTCTACATCTTCTACCAGTTTTTCTACATCTTCACCAACACTTGATATTTTCCATCTTTTTATTATAGCCATTCTGGTAGGTATGAAGTGGTATGTTATTGTGGTTTTGTCTTGCATTTTCCCTGATGACTAATGATGTTGAGCATCTTTCCATGTGCTTATTGTCCATTTGTACATCTTTGTTGGATAAGTTATTCAAGTCCTTTGCCCATTTTTTAATAGGGTATCATCAGGTGCTAATGAAACTATCTACAAGAATTGAAGAGGCCATCAGGCTGGTCAGCTTGCCCTTGTCATTCTCACAGTTATTTTTCTATCTTGTTCTCCTCTATCCATCCCACCCCATCCCCAAGGGAAGCTTTGGTAAGGTGTAACACTTGCACTTTATAGCTGAACTGGTTTTATATAGGTGATTTGCCAATGTTCAAATATTGACCTAAGGATTGTGGGGGAATTGTTACCTCAACCTATTGAATCACATGACTATATTTAGTTTTATGACTTTCATTGCTCACTATTATTTCTCATCCACATTATTTTCCTTTTTCTTGGGTTCTTTACTGTGGTTTAGTTTGTGAGTAATTGCAGGGTTTAGGCAACTAAGAAGTTCACCATATATACAGTTTAGAGGGCACAGTCCCCAAGATTACCCTCAATTATAATACCAACTACAAGTTTGTTTCTTCCCCAAACCTCCCACAGGTTTAATAATTTACTAGAAGGACTCAGAGGCTACTATGAAAGCTTTAATACTCACAGGTGTGCTTTATTCCAGACAAAGGATACAGATTCATCTCAGCCAAGGGAAGAAGCACACGGGGTGAAGTTTGGGGAGGTACCAAACCCAGAACTTCTGTTGTCCTGTCCCCGTGGAGTCAGGATGCATAACTCTTCCAGCATAGAGGTGCGGCAGTATCACAGAGTACTGTCCATTTAGGAAGCTTGCCTAATCCTCATTCAGTTTTTATTGAGGTGTAATTACATAGGGATCATAGGGATGATTCACTGCCCACTTGCTTGATCTCAGTCCCAGTCTCTAGCTCCTCTAGGTGTGACCCAAATCCTGTACCCTAAGTTGGTATTTCTGGTGTGTCTAGTCCCTACACTAAGTCACATTGTTACTATTTGGTTTTCCCATGGCCCCCACAACAGCAAAGATTACCTCTTATGAGCTGACGGTAAAAATGAGACCCCTTTTTGGGCAAGGTTAAGTTCTCTAGTACACAGTGCAGTTGATGGGCATTTGGGTCTTTTCAAATTTTGAAATAATACAAATAGTGCAGTTACAAACATTTTATATGTGTCTTTTTGTGAACTTCAGCATGTATTTCTGTTGGATATATACCTAGGAGTGGATTTGCTGGGCTATTAGGGTTTTTACTGTTTATTTGTTTTAAATTGTGTATGTCGTGGTGAGAGTAGTTCAGATGTTGAGAAATTGATGTTGCAAAGGAAAATGGATAACTGAAGGAGTGAAGTTCTTTGGGTTTTGGCCCTCATACAAGTACATACATATCTTTCTATGGAAACTGAACACGTTTTTATGGCTCAAAATTCCAGGATTATACTGAGCAAAAGAAGCAAATGTATTTTCAGGCATTTGGCTTAGAAGGAGCCTTTCCTGTTGGAAGCATAAAGTGGAAAAGGATTCGACTAGCAGGAAGAGCCATTTCTGTTGCTTAACATCAATCATGTGTATTGCTTCAGTGGTGAAGCAAAAGGAGGGAAGCCTTTTCAGTGGGCTCATATTGCTTGCCAGAGACCGGCAGAGTCCTGCTTTGGGGAACCAATGATTATGAATGGCCAGTCTGTAACTGTGAAGAAAGAAAAGGGGTCAAGAATGTTAAGACTTCAATAGAACTAACAAAAGTAGAAATTTAACAGGTATTACTGTGAATCAATCATATAGTCAGTGCCAGAGATCAAACAATTCTTGCTTCTTTTCTAGTCTGGCACCTTCAAAACAACCAGCAGAAATCTTGCCCGAGCCATGTGTATGAAGAATCTCAAGCTCACTATCATTGTCATCATTGTATCAGTTGTAAGTTTTTGTTCTTTTGGTGTGTGAGTTTATTTTTTCAATCTCTAAGAAATTAGGTTATGGAATTCTTTCTCAATGATTAGGACTATAAAATGAGCTACATATAACTTTTAGTGGTGTAATACATGAACCAAGCAGTAGCTTTTCTATGAAGTCACTACGAAATACTATCACTACTTTAAACCCCATTTCCCTACTGAAAATTCTTGTATGTCTGTAAGGAGTCATGCAAGGCTTTTCAAATATACCTGGATATTTAGTGTTGTCTCTACCAAAGTGGGATTCTTTAAAAGTTACATTTTCTAAATGACTCCATATTTTAAAATTGTATTTATATTTTCTAGTTGACTCCATTCTCTATTTCTGTTTTCTCTTTTATAGTTGATCTGTTTGTGTTTGGCAACCTTGCAAAACTCTTACTACTTTTAATAGTTTTGTCAGTTGATTCTTCTGTATGCTGTAGGTCAGCAGTCAGCAAACATTCTGTAAAGTGCCAGATAGTAAATATTTCGGGCTTTGAGTGCTGCATAAAGTCTCTGTTACATAGTCTTTTTTAAAAAAATAACCCTTTAAAAATATTAAAACCATTCTTAGCTCGTAGACCAAGAGCTGTAGTTAGCTGACCCCAGCGCTATAGGTACATGAAATTATGATAAGTGTGTTAATGATTTTATATATGTACACACACATACCTGCACACAGTATATATAATTTTTTATAATTACATACATATATATTGCATTTACTAGCAATGTTGAATAATTGTGGTGTCAATGAACATCTTTATTTAGTTCCTGCTTTTAATTGGAATGGTTCTAATATTTCAATTGTAAGAGTGATACTTACTATAAATTCTTGTTAGATTTTTATTGCCAAGTTAAAGAACTTTACTTTTCTATTTACATTGCTAAAAGTTTTTATCAGGGTTGGGCATTTGATTTTAGGAAATGATAGTTCTCTACCCAATGAACTGATAATGTGACTTTTTACATTTGATATTATTGTATTCAATAACTTTAATAAATGTAGTTAACTTTCATTTCTGGAATAAATACTAAGAGGTCATTATGTAGTCTTTTAATTCATTATGAGTTCAATTTGCTAATATTTATTTAGTAGTTCTCTCATCTTTAAATATACATTAGTCTATATGCTATTATCCTATTGGAACCCCTACATGAACAGATATTGAACCTCTAGAACTATGTTGCATGTCTAATAACCTTTTAAATATGTTTACACTCCTTCTTTTGCATTGCATTCTGGAAGAACATTCCAATAACTCTTCCAGCAAAGTGATCTTAGTTTTAGCTCTGTTCATTCTGCTGTCCAACTCTTCTGTTTATTTATTTTTCACAGCCATGCTTTAACTTTCTAGGAACTCTTAGTTTAACCTTTTTTCCATGGAACTTGTTCTTGTTAACAGATGTGCCCTCTTGAATTTCTCTGGACATATATTAAGAGATATATTACAGGAAATTAGCTTATGTGATAGTGGGAGCTGGCTAGGCAAGTCTGAAATCTGTAGGGAAGGCTGTTAGGAAGGGCAGACTGGACTTGTAGGGCAGGAGCAGAGCTGTAATTCACAAGTAGAATTTCTTCTTCATTGAGGAATCATCAGCTCTGCTCTTAAGGCCTTCTGATTGAATCAGGCTCATTCAGATTATGTAGGCTAATCTGCCTGATTTAAAATCAACTGATTATGAGCTTTAAACAAATCTACAAAATACAGCAACACCTAGAGTAGTGTTTGATTGGATAACTGCACACTGTAGCCTAGCCAAGGTGGTAGATAAAACTGACCTTACAGAAATACAGTTATGTTTATATGTGATATATTTATTGTTTTTTTTTAAAATGAATTATATGGGTATGTTTTAAATTTTCATTTCTAATGTGGTAAGTGTTGATAGTTATAACCCACCTAAATATAAGAGCTCTTTGGAGTCCTAATTTTTAAGAATGTAAGGAGGTCCCAAACCAAAAGTGAGAGCTGCTGGTCTAAACAAGGGTATGTGCTTTCCCTTGGGAGTACTTTGTGGCTGGACAAAGCAGCCTTTCCTCCCTGTCCTCTTGTCATTTGCAGAAGCCCAAAGTTAACTCTGGGCAGTTACCTCTGACTCAGCTCCACTTCTCAACTCCCCCTTGAAGGTCCTCCACCTTAGACAGCTGGGTCTACCTAACAGAGAAGGGCAGCCATAGATCTGTGAATGTTATACTGGAAATTATGCCATGGCCTTGAATGTCTTCTTGCTCAGAATACTCAGGTGGTACTTTCTAGGCTTTCTCAGGTTACCTTTTTCTTTCTTCTTTGGTCTGAGAATTTAGATTGATTTGTGAAGCTGGATTATTGTTAAATTCAGATTCTATTTATTACCTATTACATGCAGAAGACTGCTCTACATGCAATATCAATCTTTGCCATTAGGTGTTGTCACTTTAGCTTGTACTTCAGCTTTAAAAATCCTTGTATTTTCAACTGTGGCAGATAGCTTTATATCCAATCAGATTATCTGTGTATGTGCATGTGTGTGTGCGCCTGCCTGCCATATGCATGCATGCACACATACATGAATAAGACATATTATTCTGTTCATTCATTAATGACCAGAATTTGCTGTAACTCCCACCCCTGCCCCCAACATTTATAGAGAAGTAAGGCAAACCACCTTGCTGACTTTTGCGAGGGGTCATGGAATTCATAACTATTTTTTTCCAAGCATGTGAGTAATGAAACCAGTCACTTAAAGATCTCAAAAGTTGTAATGTCAAGCAAAATAAAATGACTAATTTAATAAACCTTATGCTTAAAATAAATCAATTTTTTGGAATATATTAATGTGCACAAGTATATAACTTTCAGATATCTTAATTTTAAATTATAATACTATAATTTAAAAGCTAACACATCTATAATAGGACTGGCATTTTTGCTGTTATTTGTATCATCAGCTTTCCTTTGATTTGGTAACTATAATTATTGTGTCACTGAAATGTTCATAGCAACATTCTTGCTCATAGGTGATAAAGATGTAGAGTCTCTATTCATGCTTTTTAATGTTATCGTTCCAATAACGAAAAATTAATCCATGTATAAAAGTAAAAATGTACTTAATAATAAAATAATTCTTCCAGGGAGTTTTGGTCACTTGTGATCTTGATGACTATTAATTCTGTTATTGGTAAGAGTTGCTCATATACCTTGATTTTGCCTAGTTCCCAGTGAAGAAAAGCAACCCCATTGCTTTCTCTGCAACTGAAGAAAGCACAGTGGAATTCAAGTGGGTGAGAGTTGTATCAGAAAGGATAATTTTAACTCCACTTCTACCTTTGAAAATACTTGATTAGTGTATTTGTACTATTATACAACTGCTACTCTATTGAAATCAGTATTTGTTAATAGGTTTTTGCTTTATGTATTATTTAAGAACATATGATAGACGCAAGAAAATAAAATTGCCTTCCCCCTCCCTCTAGGTGTTCATCTATATCATTGTGTCACCTCTGTGTGGTGGATTTACGTGGCCAAGCTGTGTGAAGAAATAAAAATAAGAGAAAGTTCTCCTTTACCAAGGATATGAGAGAATGAGGAGTTAAAAGCAATCCTTGTGATTCAAGCCTTTTGATACTGACAGATGGTATCTGCCAGTCTCTTCAACCCTCTTCTTTTTATTTTTTTAAATCTTGTTCTATGCCTCCAGATTTATCTTTGCCCTGTTAACCAATTTACTCCAGTGCACTTCAGATTGAACCATCTATTGTGGCGATATTCTTAAAAAGGCTTTTTGTTTGTTTCTTGAGTTTGTTAACTAGTGTCATCTGCTTAGAGAAACATTTTTGTTTGTCATTGCACAAAGCTAGCACCAAGATAGAAACCACCAGTCTTAAGAGCTAAATTGTGGATGAACTTTGTATGTGCACACAGAAGTATTCAGGAGAGATAAAACTGTTAACATCTCATCTTAATGTCTTTTGTTATTGAAGAGTTTTAGGTGCTTGAAAACAATATAAATGGAGAATCGTTATTTGGGGAATTGTAATTGAGTTGCTGGTGCTGCTTATTTCTAAGAGCCCAAACAGGTAAGTATTCAACATTTTATCTCAGTCAGATGGGGAACATTTCACTAGTCCCTTAGAAGCACACAGAATTATCCTTGTTCTAATATTCACTTTCAGGAAGAAAGTTTTGACCATGTACAACCTGTGGAACTTGATTTCCTCTGTTTCCCCATTGCAGTTGAGTTGAGGAGATGATGGTTTAAATATTGTTGAAGGTTGTGTTTTTTTATAAATTTCTTTTTCTTTGGTGGGTATTAAGGTATTGGAGGAGGTGGAGAGGCAAATTCCTCTGGCTCACCAAAGGAAAAGAAGAGAAACACAGGATGTGCTAACATTTTAGATGTATGAAGGGAGGTAGTGAGGGAAATTTTTTTCAGTCTGGGCAAGGTCCAAACTGAACATAGTTAGCAGTCAACTGCAAGGTTTGTATTTGACTGCTGTTGAATACTAGTTTGAGCATCCTTTTGTGGTTGAATAAGTTCTCTAATCTGCCTAATCTGAAGACTTCTTTTGTGAAACTTGAGAGTAGACAGTATGATGTATAGAAGAAATGTAAGACAGTTTAACATCTGTTTAACTGCAGTGTGAGAAAGCTGGAGTATAATCATGCTGTGTCAGCAACTGTAGCATCTGTTAGCTAGTATGTATTTTTGGTGTGTATCTGAATGGAAAACATTTGCTACCCTAGATGTAATTGCATTTATTTATGAATAAATGCCAGTAAATGGAAATTATATTACATTTTACTATTTTCCCAATGAAAGAATAACTTAGTCTATAAAACCTACCCACCTGTTTAGCCTAGTCATGTGCCTTGAATACATAATCTGGCTCATGTTACCTGCTCTTCCATCCAAACCTTTCAATTCATACCTTCTGATTGATTTATTTGACATATATTTTAGGCCCTGTGGAACTTTTCCTGATGATCATGCATAGTGAAATTATTTTTCAGTCTTTTTTTATCAACACTAATGCTTTTTAATTACATTACCATTTCCTATTGGAAAACACGTTTGTTCCAGGAAAACATTTGGCATTCCTGAATAAGAATTCCCAAATGTCTTTAATCCAAAGAAAAAATCTTCAAGTTTATTTCCATTTCTTATACACACCTGACTAAAAATGATGTGCATGTTTTAGGGATAAGTTACTTAACCGTCCCTTGGTCTATTTATGTATAAGAATGCTTTTGAAAGCACATATCTTGTTTTAAATGATGCACATACTGAAGGCACTAATAAAATTTAAGAGTAATACAGTAAGTTTTTGGTTTAGAATTTCTTCCTGGAATCTAATTTCTTCATTAGATCAGTTCAACTGCTTTTATCTATGATAAAGAGAGGGACCCTCTGGGTAAGTTGAAACATTGTTATTTAGAGTACATTGTACAAAATTATTTTGGATTCGTGGATTATTATTTATTAAACCAAAACATTACCTAAATCTGAAATATGTTGTAACTCTTTACATCTCTTTTCCAAAGAAAATGAAAACCATGACAATATAAGAAATTCATATTTACAGGTTTATACCCTGACTTATTTTTTTATTCTGATTCCAACTTTAGAACAGCATAAAGAAAACTTTAAAGAGTTTCATGCACAAGGAGAAAACATTAAATTCAAGAGTACACCCCTTTTGTACTTTCACTTCTGGTCAAGAGGGAGTGAAACAGGGATTGCATTTACCCTCCTGCCTTAAGTAACTTAAAAAAACCCCAAAATATATGAAACAGCAGTTTTTAAGACACTGGACTCCTGGCTGTGAAGGGCAGTGATACTTTAAAGAGGTGAACCCAACAATAGCCACAGCTTAGTATGTTGAGAGAGTATCCAGGCCATGATCTAGTAAGGAAGAATCCAGGAAGAGCCTGGCAAATTCCCTTGGTTGACACATGACTGAGATTTCCAAGACTATTGTCTTTGCACGGCAGGGCACTGGAGAGGAGAGAGCTGCAGAGAGAGGACGTGAGATCTAAAGAAACTACCCAGTGCCAAGGAAGGAACTCAGAAAAGGTTGGACCAGCATCCTACACTCATACAGGACCAGGAATATTGCCTGTACCCACCAGATGGACTGGAAAACTTCATGACCCACATGGTATTAGGTAGAGTAGAAAGGTCTTGCTTAGACCAGGGTTTCTGAACCTTGGCACTGTTGGCTCTTGGAAACAGATACTCAGGGTCCAGGTCTAGGTCAGTGCTAGAGTCTGGGTTAGGGGTCAGGCATAGCTTATAGTACGGACAACCTTGAAAACATACTGGTTGAAAGCAGATGCAAAAGGTCACATATAAATATCCCGAAGAGGCAAATCCCCAGAGAAAGAAAGCAGATGAATGGTTTCCAGAGGCTTGGGCAAGAGGAATGGGAAGTGATTGCTTGTACAGTGTGACATTTCATTTTGAGGAGGAAGAAATTTTTTGCAGGTGGATAGTGGTGATAGTAACAGAATGGTATCAGTATATTAAGGACCACTGAATTGTATGATTTTAAATGGTTAAATATTGAACTTAATGGTATATGAATTTCATCATTATATAAAGAGAATTGAATATAATTTTTGTTCTACAGTATCCACTGTTAAGTGGGAAACGAGGGTTACCAATGGAGAAAACAAGAATTCTGGATAAAACTTTTGCTTAAGAGACAGGAAACACCAGGGTGTAAAATGAAGCCTTGCATATACACTGTACCTGCTCCTGTGTTCAGTGTGTCCTCAGCACCCCTGGTGGTCTTGATCTCCCCCTGGGTATCCTGAGCCTCCGTGGTGAATGTGAGCACCCCATGCAGCCCAGCCTCCTCTTCTCTCCCTGCAGAGAGGTTTGTGTCTGTTTCCTTCACCATGCTTTAACACAGTAATACATATCTGTGTTTAGATTTCAAGTTGGTTGTTTTAAGAGAAACTGCTTGTATGGTTGTCTCTGGAAATTGTGAATCTTCCTTGAACTGATGGAACTTACCATGGACTTTTTCTGGTTGGTTAGCTACTTGTGCCACCCATTCCAGTCCCTGCCCTGAAGCCTGGCAGACCTGTGTACGCTTTGTATGAGAGGCTCAGAGAACTCACTTTTGACAGTGATGAGAAAGGAAGCCCAGGTCAGCACAGACCTAATGGAATGGACACTGAGGAAGGGCACAGACTTGGGAATGAGTTCTCAGCAGGATCTTCAGGGACAGGAGGTAAGCTGATTTTCATGAATCGGGGGGAACATTTGCATGTCTTTCCCTGGTGGGACCTGTATGTGCTGCCCAGCAACGCTTGTGCCTCCACTGCCTCGGGATTACATGGAGTTACAGGTGGCAAAGGATTCTTGGGACTGGATGCTGAGGGTTAACTCTGCTGCTTATTCAACTCTAGTATGTCTATGAAGAATAGTAGATACTTATCACTTCGATAAGAAGTGGGATTTTGAAACTTCTCCAGGGTAGGTTGCTAATAAAACCACTCTGGAGATGGGCAGGTACAGGATTTTGGAGGTGACAGTGTCCCCTAGGGGTCACTATGAGACATGCAGATGTGTGAGACCCAGGTGCCTTACCCTCTACCGCAGACTCTGTGAAGAGGAGAGGAACAGGAGGTCGAAAAGGATGAATACCTTGCAACATTTGTAGTGTTTTTATTAGTTACACTAGTGGAAGTATCTGATTTCATTTTTGCAATGTAGGTGTATAACCTATTTGGTACTTTTAGAGAATGTGAGTATAAATAAAAAGCAACAGGATTACTTTTTAAACTAAGACATGCACTCATTAATACACCTTATCTTTTGTCCAGCTTCTTAGAGCTCATTTCTTAGATCATTTCTTTTTGCTATTTATTAAATTCTCCCTAACAGGTTTTTAATCTGTGGATTCCTCTCAGTTCCACTTTAGGTCTGTTCCTACACTTCCAGGCTTACATATATTTGCCTGTGTATTTGGGCTATAGTCAATAGGGACATCGATGATGTTGGAATGAGGGAACCCAGACCATTCTCTGACCTCTGTCAGACCTCAGTCACCAATGGGGTTGTCCACCCTTGATGCTCTGCAGTTCATGGGACAGTCTGGAGGTTCTCTCAGCAGAATAATGTGTGAGTAGTTAGAGGTGCCCTGAAATCAGCAGCCAGCTCTGTCTCAGCCTAACACAAGCCTATTCTGCAATAGAAGCTATGTGACCAGGAATCATGTGTGCACAAAATGTGGGCTCAGTAGGGTGGTAGAGGCCATTTTCAGGCCACCTGAGTGTAGCCTGCCCTGGGGAGCTCAGGGATAGACAACTGCATGAGATGGATATTATGAGATGAAGTGGGGATACCTTTGTGCCCCAACTTTAGCAAGGCTCCCCTCTGTACCTGGCACTCAAGGGAAAGTTGGGAAGAAGGGAGAAGGGCTCCAACCTCATGGAGCTCAGTGGTAGATTTAGTGAGAGTTTGGACAGTAGAAAATAGGATGATTTTGGGGCTGGTGTTCTGAGGGACAGCAAAAGGCAGGCAGGCATCAGAAATCTATTCCAGCTAGTTCCCATTATCCATGCGGATTCTCTAAGATGAGAGACTTGTCTTAGGGCTCAGTCCCCAGGACTGCTTTTAGATACCTGTCTCAGAACACGGCCCAGCAGGACTGTGACAGGTTTTCATTTTGCAGTTGTCCTTCTGACTGCTTCATGGAGAATTCTCAGAGCTGTGTGAGGTTCTCAAGTTCAACCCTTCTCCATCCAAGAGACTGAGGGACAGCCACTAAAAATGTCAAACCCTGAGCATCAATGTTCATCCTTGTGGGTGAAAAGCAAGAGACTAAAGTGCCCCCAGAAGGACAGGGATCCTCAGGGAGCAGAAATTGTGGGGGCTGATCCTGCTCATGTGGGGTTATTTGCCTTCCTGAAGGAAGAGTGTGAGCTCAGCATACACAGTCACAGATGCATGGCACAGCACTGCTCTGTAACTTGGGGAAATATTTCACAATGAACACTCTGAGAATCTGTAGAATGATTTGTCAGTCAGGAAAAATATAATATAGGAATATGGTGAAAATAAGGTCCCTAGTGAGCAGTCAAATACAGGCAGAGTTATTGTACTTTAATGGGTGCATTGAGAGTGTGAGAAATTAGAGACACAAAGAAAAACCCGTGAAATGTCTCAGGATGCAGTTGAGAGCTACAAGTGGGGAGGAAGCCAATGATCCTTATAGGAAGACCCTCCCCATTGCTTCTGGGCACCTGCTCCTGAGCTGGGCCCCTGTGTTTGGTAGTCCTGAACTCCCTGGTGGGTCTTGAGCGCCCCCTGCAGCTCACCCCTCCTAGGTCCCTGCAGGGTGGTTTGTGTCTGGGCTCACGCTGATGTTCCTTCATGTGTATCTTGTACAATAATACAAGATACTATGTCCTCAGCAGTGGTAGAGTTCAGCTGTGGGGATAAATAGTTCTTGGGTATGGCTATAGAGATGGAGGTGTGGCTCTGGAAGCATGGGCTAAAGTATTCCCTCCATTGGCACCCATGCACTCCATCCACTTCAGTCCCTTCCCTGGTGGCTAGGAGATCCAATGCCAACAGTAATCACTTACTGTCATGGGAACTCCAGAGACAGTAGGTGAGGGAGTCTGGAGGACTTCACCAGTCCTGGGCCCACCTCCTACAACTGTACTTGGGAGAGAACAGGCAGAACAGGAAAAACACTGAGCCACCCACTTGACAGATTTTATCTTCACCACCATTCTTAGGATCCAGAGATGCTCACGGTTGAGATGTGTTACCAAGAGGAGGAATAAACAGATGTTAAAACCAGGCAAAAGGCTTTTAAATCCAAGGCTTTTTGTGGATCCCTAGGGAAAGAGAAACCATTCCTGGTAGAATGAATAGTGAGTGAGTGTCAGCCTGGAACTGCTGGAGACCCCGGATGCAGCGAGAGAGACTGTGCCTGTGAATGTGGCCACCCCAAAGGCACTTAGCAGGTCAGAGGGTTGGAGAGAGTCCAGTTCACACTGGGAGAGTGTGAGCCCTTCGACCTGCCACGCTCAAATCCAGTCAGACTTGACTTTTGCAGTTGTTCACTTCTATTTTTAAAGATATTATTAATTTATTTTACATCAGTAAGAAGATCAATAGCATGTATACCCCCTGTATTTGTGAGAGGTTCCCAGGAAAACTTAGGAACTCCCTGAAATAGCCCAAGCTATCACCTTTAATTTCATTTTGAGATAAAAAAATATGTTGGAGGGAGGGGAAGCCAGTTGTGGGAGGTTATCTGGCAAAGCACAGTAAACCAGGACATAGTTGTTAAGCAGATCTAGGCTTTCTCCATTGATCAGTGTCTTGAGATTCAGCCACCCTTCTACTCCTGGATTAGGGAGGGGGACACCTTTAAAAAGGGAGATTTCCCTGGTGTAGATTTCACTGACAAAAGGGTATTTTCTACTTGGTTTTCAGAGATTCTCATGTCTGCTATTTTTTAAAGTTAATCAGATCAAAAATAATTCTTAAGCCACAGAGGCCTGTTTTGGGGTGGCATAGTCTTCTCTCCTTCACATGGATGTGTAGGGGCCAAGAGCATGCTGCCCCGACTTATGCCATTGTGACGTGCAGATTATTTCAGAGTTGAGAACAATAGAGACCCAAAAGACTCAGAAAAAAGAAGATGCCTCCCTCAGCTGAAGGAAAAGATTTCCGATGGAGGATCTGCTTCAGGAAGAGAGCTATCATCATAGAGAACTACATCATATTATTACCTGGGTGTGGTAGTCTGGGAGGGATGCGGCAGAGTGCTAAAGTTCCTCTCTATGTCCCATGGTTTCTGTGTGGCCCAGCATACATTTGTTTACCAAATATTTACTCTTTCATATTCCTGTGAATTGCTTCTCTTTTCCTTTGGAGTCTCAGACCCCTACCCCCTTCTACTTTCTTCAGAATGACAAAGGTACCTCATTGTTCCTAACTGCCTTGGGAATCTATGTCTATGGATTCCCTGTACAAATACAATTAAACTTATTTTTCTCATGTTAATTTGATTCTTAACACCAGCTAGAGGAACCTTGAGAGGCAGAGGAAAATTCTTCCTCCCTAACAGATGTATCCAATTTATTTATGCATTCATCTATTGAAGGACATCCTTACTTTACCTTTTTTGCCACATTGAACAGATCTGTTCATAAATCCATAGTGGTTTTTGTATGGAACCAAATTTTCAAAGCAGTTGTGTAAATACTTGAGGTGCAATTGTTGCATCCTGAGCTCCACATTGTCCTTGAGGTGGCTGTGCATGCAGGCAGCCCCACCAGCAGTGGGGGTAGCCCTGCTGTCAGTCGGGGGGCTCCATCAGTCAGTGTCATGGTTTTGAGATGAGCAGTTCTCACAGGTGTGCAGTGCTGATGGCCATTTAACCTGTAATTCCCTAATGATAAGTGATGTTGAACATGTTTTCATCTGCTTATTCACTGTGTCTCCTTGGCAAGGCGTGTGTTCATATATTTACCCATTTTTAATGGGGTTGTTTGTTTTAAAGTTCTTTATATATTCTGAGTACAAATCCTCTATCATATATGTTTTGCAAACAGTTTCCTCCAGTTTGTGGCATGTATTTAGGTTCTCTAAACAATGTCTTTTACAGAGATACATTTTAATTTTACAAAGTCCATGTTATTTTTCTCTTTTGTGGACAGGCTTTCGGTGTTGGGTTTTAGAACTCATCACCAAGCCCAAGGTCCTGCAGCTTTCCTTTTTGGTTCTCTTCTAGAATTTGTGCAGTTTTGCAATTTAAATGTGTGTATGAATAGTTTTGAGTAAATTTTTGTGTAAGTTGTAAAGTCTGTTTCTACGTTCATTTCATTCCATATGGCTTCCCCTGAGTTGTTCATCAACTGTATGTGTAGAAGGCACAGGATGTTTGATTCCCTGTCAGTTTGATTTTCCCGTTTCTTCCTTCAGGTGCACAGCTCGCAGGGGCGACCCCTCCTGGGAGCTGTGGATCGCCCAGTCTGTACTGCCACCCAGGGCCCGCAGGGGGCTCCCTCCCCGGAGCGCTGATCAGCTCGGCGCATGCGCCCAGTTCCCGGGCTTGGCTCTGCGTTGGGCTGACAGTTTCTGTCTCCTCAGGACCCGTGGTTTCTTTCGGTTTGGGCACAACCGGGGGCCGTGTCGTGCTGACGGGTTTTTGGTCTCCTCAGGACACAGGGAGGTGCCTGCGTGGGAGGAAAAGAGAAGTGGGGAGAAGTGAGGCGTGTGAGGAGAAGCTTCCTGAGTGCCTTGAGGGACCCGGCAGGAAGTGCCTGCAGTGGAGACCTGGGTCTTTGGCGAGTTCGGTGTGTGGGATGAGGTGGGGATGCTTAACTCGGATCCTTGGAGCCAGAGCCCAGAAGTCAACCCGCAGGTGCGACTGACAGACCTGCTTGGGGTCTGGGGTGTGCACCGTGGAGAGACGAGCTCCTGAAGACGCGCTGGATGCCACGAGCTTCACCCTGGACCCGCCGCACCTTGCGGCCCGAAACCACCAAAGAACGTCCCCCTGTGGAAGGGCCTCTCTGCGTCCTGTTTCTGCCCCAGGCCTTCCCAACACCCAAGATCTCGTAGCCACAGGGGACTCCTCCCAGGTGCTTCCTAATGACCCCTGGACCCCTGCAAGGTGAGTAGCGCCCCACTTTGGGTGAACTGGACCGGGGAGGGCTTGGCCTCTCGGACTGGGTGTGATGTCTGCCCTGCTTTTCTGGGGCAGGGCTGACATGGTTGTTTTGCAAAGTAATTTATTTTCTGGAAATTTCAAGTGTACAGAGGACTTGCAGTGTCACTATAGATACTCTTTATCTCTGAATTCCCCAGCTGTCCCAATTTATCACACCTGCGGCTTCAAACAAAATCCTGCAACGTCTACCCCAAGCAGAGACATGCTCCCAGGCAGCCACCATCTGATCCCAAATGAGGGAAGCATTAGGGTCTGCACATGATGATCCAGTGCACAGACCCACCACAGCTGTCACCGTCCACCCCAACTGTATGCACAAGTTTTTCCATTCTGATTCTGTTTCCTTTTTATGGAATTGTTCTGCAGTCTTTACCTCAATGGGACTTGTGGGGATCACATAATATTTGTCCTTCTGTGAGGGGTGCATTTTCCTGAGCATAGTGGTTTTAGGGTCCATCCGTGCAGCAGGTGCCAGGACTTCCTTGTTTACTCCACTGTGTAGAGACAATACTTTGTTCACCTCTTTGCTTGAGGACACCCGGTTGTCTCCACCTTTTGGCTGCTGTGAATCATGCTGCTGTGAACATGGGTGTGCAAATATCTAAGTCCCTGCTTTTGTGTCATTTAGCAAATGCCCTGAAATGGAATAAATCATATGTTAATTTTATGTTTGAGTTTCTGCAGAGTCCACACTGTTTCAAGGGTCAACTGTGTATCTTTTTGCTGGTGTCACAGTGTTTTATTTACTGTTACTTTGTACTAAGATTTGAGGTTGGGAAGCATGAGCTCCAGCTTTGATTTTCTTTTTCAAGATTGATTTCAAGGGCTATTTGGGGTCCTTGAAATTCCATATGTGTTACGTTCAGCTGGCACATTTCTTTCCAAAAGCCTTTGGGAATTTTCACAGGAATCGCACTGAATCTGTAGTTTGCATTTGTGCCGTTGCCATCATAGTGATATTAAGTGTTTCATCACTGTTGGTGGACCTTTCATTTATTTAGCTTTCTTTAGTTTTTAAATTATCAGTGTTCTATAATTTTCAGTGTACAAGATTTGCCCCTTAAGTCTATTCCTAAGTATTTTATTAATGTTGATGTTTTAAAATATGGAATTTAAATAAATTGCCTTTGAGATTACTCATTGTGCAGGTGTACCAATAAAACATGCTTGTGTCCTGGTCTTTTTTGTTGTAACTTTGCTCAGGTAGTTTACTAGCTGAAATTTTGGAATTTAAGGGTTCAGAGCTTTGGGATTTAATGAATTAGATTAGGATTTGAATATTAATGCCTAGAATTTAAGGGATAGAGGTTTGGACCACAGTGAGGATTAGGATCTGGCTTTATGGGTTTGAAATAGGATGAGAGGGTAGGATTTAGAGGAGGGGTGATGATTCAGAGGATGGGTTAGGGGTAAGAGGTTGAGGTTAGGGGTGGGAGAGGTTAGGGTTCCATTTAGAAGGTTAGGTATAAGTGTTATGGTTATGGGTTAGGATTGGGAGTTTGGGTTAGAGTAGGGGTATGATTAGGGTATGGATATGGGTTTGGTTTTGGTGGTTAGGGTTAGGGGTAAGATAGGGTGTGGTTATGGTTAGGCTTAGAATTAGGATAAGTAGGGTTAGGAGGGATAGGTGTAGGTTTGGTTAATGGCTAGATGTGGCTGAGGGTGAGGGTGAAGGTGAGAGACTAGGATTTAGGTTTGGGTTAGGGATAGTGTTGGGGTTACTGTGAAGTTACGTTTATGGATTGAGTTAGGTCTAGGGATTAGGGTTAGAGTGATGGTTAAGTTTAGTTTCAGCTAACTGAGGTGTGGGTGAGGGTGAGTTAAGGGTTTATGAGTAGGGTGAGACTTAGGGTGAGGTTGAGGTGGAGCTGGTTATATTTAGAGTTGGGTTTAGCATTCAGGTTTTTGCTGAGCATTATCTTCAATTTTAGGGAACAGAAGTGAGAGGCTGAGGGTTAGGTTGAAGGTTATGGGTGAGGGTTTGGCTTAGGATTATGGGTAAGGGTGAGGGTTTAGATTAGCTTTCAACTAATGTGTGTATGTGAGGGTGAGGGTCAGTGGTTAGGGTTAAGGTGAGGCTTAGTGTTCAGGTTCAGGTGAGTTTCTGATTTTCCCTAGTTACATTTAGCTTTCAGGGTTAGTCTGAGGTTTAGGTTTAGGGTAATTTAGAGGTAAGTGGGGGTGACTTTGAAGGTTAGGGGTGAGGGTTTGAGATAAGGTTAGGGTTATGGTGAAGTTCTGGTTAGAGTTTGAGTTAGGGTTTGGGCTTAGGATTAGGGTGTCAAGTTTAGCTTTTGCCTAATAGGTGTGGGTGCGGGTCAGGGTCGGGATATGTTAAGGGTTAGGGTGAAGCTTGCGGTTTGGGTTCACTGAGCTGGTTATGCTTAGAATTAAGTTTAGCATTCAGAATTAAGGTGAGGGTTAGGTTTATAGTTAGGATATGGTTAGAGGTGGGTGAGGGTGAGCATCAGGAGTGAGGATTGAGTTGGGGTTAGTGTTAGGGTTAGGGATTGGTTTGGGGTTAGGGTGAAGTTATGCTTACTGTTGGAGTTAGGGTTCAGGATTGGGGTTAGGGTGATGGTTAAGTTTAGCTTTCAGCTAACAGTGAGCTGTGGGTGAGGATGAAGGTGAGTGTCAGGGGTTATGGTTTGGGTGGTGGTGAGTTTCTGGTTATGCTTAGAGTTAGGTTTAGCTTTCAGGTTTAGGCTGTGTTTGCCCCATGGCTGATAAGTTATCTGGTACCCAAACTGAAGGGTAAGAGCTGGTGGCTAGGTGTGGGTGTCTCTGGCACCCTAGGGCACAGCACTTTCTGAGGCAGTTGGAGGTCAGTGTCCTCTCTCTGCAGCCCTTTGGGGTCACCATGGTCATGCTGTCTGTCCTCCTGCCCCCTCAGCCCCTTGCAGAGCTTGCTCGGATGCCACTCTGGAGTGCAGAGGACATGGCTTTGGAAGTAGAGACAGAGGTGGCGGCCAGCATCCTGGGTTTGGAAGGTGAGCACAGGGTTAAACTCACTTATTGAGACAGAGCTCAAGGAAGGAATTGCCCATGTACACAGAAAGTAGGAATTTACATGGGAGGTTGCATCGTGAAATCTGCCTCTGAGGGGACTTGGTGGAGGTAAGTCATGACCCCTCCCAGCAGGACAGTGCCAAGCTGTGTCACTCTCATGTGGATGTGGCCTGTGCCAGCTGTGGTTGCGGGGATCCCCTGAGTCCTGGCTGCCTGTTCCGCCACAGCCCTTTGGTGTGTTGCCTTAACTCCTTCCTCAGACTCAGGACTGGACTCCACCCAAGCCAGAGCTTGAATTTTGACACTGGTTGCCCCTTCCACCTACTTCCAGGGGTAAGGGACTGGTCCTGTGCCCTCTGGGGCACCAGGTAGAGAGGTGGCCACCTGCAGGGGTCCTGCTGACTGTGGGTTGTACAGCCCAGCAGGTGCCACAGTTGAGCAGCAAGGCCTCCACATGCTGACAGGGATGCTGTAATGTGACTTCTGCTCTGTCACCGGTGGGCCTGCCACATGCCAGCATGGGATGTGCAGCACTGTTTGGGGAATAGAGTTGGCAGACCCAGAAGTCATCCCTCATGTGTCCCTGGGAAGCTCTTCTTAGATTTTCATTCTCCATCCAGTTTCCTTGGAAGCTATTTTCTGCAAGCGTGGCCTGTGCTGTCTCTACACTGGGCACTGGTGAAGCCCTGGGGCACATGGGGCAGGAGGGCTGTGCGGTGCCCATGGGACAGCGGGTGCTGCAGTGAGTTTACAGCCTGCCTGCAGGCACCAGCGTATGGATGGTTGAAGGGCAGACTTCTGACACTCAGGTGCTCATACAGGGGCCTGTGTTTCCTGGGCCACCACTTACCTGCCTAGATCTGTTGCTGCAGGCAGGTGGGAAGGAGTTCCCTCTCTCTTTAATTCCGTCAGTTTTTGCCTTAAGTGTTTTGAAGCTCTGTTACTACACACCCATTGGGATCGTACGTCTTCCTGAAAGATGCACCCTTTTATCGTTACTGAGATACATTTTCTTTCTTATAGTATTGTTAGTGTTGGAATCTACCTTATCTTAGGTCAGTGTAGTCATCCCAGTCTTCGTTTGCATTTCTTCTGCACGATGTCCCTTTCTTCTATCCATTTTACTTTTACTCTATTTAGAGCAACTCCCTGGAGTTAGTGGCAAACCCCAGACTACCCCACTTCAGAGCCCCACTGCCAGCATTGGGGCCCAGGTTTCCACACTTATGTCTGATGTGCACCCCTGCTTTCAGGCTCAGTAGCTCACAGAACCCAGGCACACAGTTTACTATTGCCAGTTTATCATAAGGGATACAAACAGGAACACCCAGATGGAAGAGGCATATAGGGTGAGGTGTGAGGTGGCACACAACTTCCATGACCTCTGGACACACACCCTGAAGTGCTCCAGATTCCACCATTTAGGTTCTTTATGGAGCCTCCCCTATGTAGGCATGGTTGCTTAAACCATTAGCCATTGGTGATTGAGCTCAACCTCTAGCTCTTCTCATCCCTGGAGGTTGGGGGTGGGACTGAGAGTTCCCACCCTCTGGTTCCACATTGGTCCTCCTGGGGACCAGCCCTACCCTGAGGCCCTCCAGGGGTCCCCAGCCACATACTGTCTCATGAGCACACAGAAGACACTCATCACTCCAGCGCGGCCACGGGTTTTAGCAGCTGTCTGTCAGGAACTGGGGACAAAGACCAGACACTCCCTTCCTGTTACATCACACATATGGGCAGTGCATATATGGTGGGTACTTTTTTAAAATCCATTCTGACAAAGTCTACCTTTTAATTTGAGTGCTTCATCTGATAACATCCCATGTCATGGACATGGTCAGACTGACGTCTCCCAGTTTACTGTGAGTTTTCTACATGGTGCATCTGTGTTTCTTTGTTCCTTTATTCTTTCTCCCTCTCTTCTTCCTTGCCTTTTGGATTACTGGAGTATTTTTAAGAATGGAGTTAACAGGCCTGTTGCCGTCTAAGTTACACCCTTTGCAGTGTGTTTCTAATGGCTGCTGTAGGGATGGGACTGTGCTCTTCTGGTCTGAGGCTGATCACCATGCCGGTTCACTTGGAGCCCGAGGGCCTTGAACTTTAAAATAGATACACCATGAACCATATAAAACAAAAATGGAAAACTCAACCCAAACCAAACGCAGACACTGATGGGAGGGAAAGGAAGGTTCTGATAGGGGAGCAGGTGGACTGAGTGGTTGGGGAGCTGGTGCTGAGGGCGGTTCTAGAACAGGCTGTCCCTGCAGGGCTGCAGGGTCCTGAGTCGGCTCTGGGTCTCTGCAGAGGCTGGTGCAGGATCAGCTCTCCTAAAGGGATGTGGGCTCATGATCCAATCCTGGATCCCAAGCCGAAGCAATTACTGGAGAAGTCCTAGCTCTCCCTGCAGGGTGCATGGTCCTCAGTAAAAGGAAAAGAAGGGACACAAACTCCATAGTCTAAGCAGGTTTATTGCTAAACCTGAGAGGGAACCCTCTATTCTGGTGAGAAGAACAAAGAAAGTGTCTCTTATGGGCTAAGAGGCTTTTTAGGGCCATTTTTTTGGCAGACTTTCAAGGGGAGAGATTGGGTAAAAGGTAGGCTTGTGGCCTGCTGACGTGTCCTCTGGAGAATACTTGCAGCCTAGGTAAGATGAAACCTAGGTCTTTCTGAGATGGTGGGTCGCTTATTCAAAAAGATGGTACTCCAGTCCAGGCTCTATCATTTCTAGCTCTAAAGGGGTATAGGGAGACGGGTTACCATTCTTTTCTTGGATACTTTATGCTGAGGACCGGGGGCGGTGTATGGGATTTTCTGATATTTTGAAACACCATTTGGAGGTGCTCTTGGGTAGTTGCCTGGGAGATAGCTGCTATTCGATCCCTTGAAAAACTTTGGAATAAGTTAATTTAGCATGGAAGGAAAAGAAAGAGGAGGGTGATAAAGGCTAATGGGGCCAGGAGAGCTAGAAGATAACTGAGGGTTGTAGAAGCTGAGAGTGTAAGACTTGGACTCAGGCTGGGGAGAGAAGGGTTAGAGCATGGCTGCTGAGAAGGTCAGAGAGGTATCCCTCTTTCCCCAGGCATCTAAGGAGGGGGACTGTGGGATATAGAATCATTTTTTGAGTGCCTGCAAAGCAAGAGGTTGTCAACATACTGGAGCAGGCGGCTAGGGGAGAGGACGAGGGATTGGAGATCCTCTTGCAGTGCTTGGTGAAAAACAGGGGGGCTTGTCCCGAAATACCTGGGGAAGAACTTTCCAGAGAGTTGTTGGCTGAACATATACGGGGTCTGTCCAGGTGAAAGCAAAAAGTTGTTATCAGGGCTGAGGCGAATAGTAAAGAAGTCATCTCTGAGGTCTAGGACAGTGAAGTGCTGAGTACTGGGGGGATATGGGAGAGGAGAGTGTAGGGGTTGGGGACTACTGGGTGGGTGGGAACAACAGCTTCGTGAATCTTTCGGAGATCTTGGACTAATGGGAAGGAGCCATCAGGTTTTTTTACAGGAAGAATGGGAGTATTGTGGGGGGAGTGGGTAGGGATGAGGATCTGGGCCTTAAGAAGGTGGTTGATGGTGGGCTGGAGGCCAAGATGGCCTTCAGGGCTCATGGGGTATTCATTTATTGCGACAGGTTGAGTAGGATCTCTCAGGGTTATTTTGAAGGGTTGGTGATGTGAGGCTATAGAAGGGTTTTTCATGTCCCAAATGATAGGGTCAACCTGTGATTTAATAAGCTGTACCGCCTCAGAGGGAAGGGCCTCCTTAGGGGGTATGACTGGGAGAATGAGGGAGGGTTCCGAGGCAAGTGAGGGAAGGTGTAAGGACACCCCCATGCGGTGGAGAATATCTCCTTCCAGAAGGGGGTGGGGCGGTGGGACATTACTGGAAAGTATGAGGGAAAGTAACATGGCCCAAGAAACAATATAAAGGAGGGTTTTGGGCTGGTGTTTCTTTTAAGACTTTCATCCCAGCAACCCAGATAGAGGAGGGGAGCAGAGATCCCAAGTATTCAGTAAGCACAGAGAGGCTGGCCCCTCGACCAGGACAGAAACCCGACTTCCTGCCACCACCATTGCTACCCGGGGATCCCCTGGTGTCGTTGTGGTGGGGGCATTGGTATCCAGGCTGCATCAATCTGTTTTTGAAGACAAAGCCGTGAGTGCCAGGCCGTCTCTAGATGTATCTGATCGCCTAGAGGAGAGAGAACTCAAGGGAGGGGCAGACTTCCCTAGAGGGAAATCCACTCTCCAATGACCCCATTGGGCGGACATGGCTTTGTAGGAGGACACGGCTTTGTAGGAGGCCTGGGATGGGGCAAGCTCCTGCCCTGGGTCCCTGACTGCCACAGTGGAAACATTTCCAGGCAGGTGTGGGGTGGAGCCTTTTGCAGGCTTGTCAGTGGGAGGTCAAACTAGGGAGGCCAGTATCTGACATTTGGCTTTAGCCTGTTTTTCTTTCTGAGTTTTTTGTTCCTAATCCCGATTGTTAAAAACTAAACTCAAGGTCTACAAGCTCTTTCTGGGGAATTTGGGGTCCAATTTCTAAGTTTTGGAACTTTTAAAAAATATCTGGCTGGGACTGGGAAATGAAGTGTAAGTGTGGAGGAATAAGGCCCTCAGGGGGTTAGGGGTGCTGTGTGTGCACGTCTGCGTGTAACCTTAGGAGGTTAGGGTACGGGTACGGGTACGGGTACGGGATAGGGTACGGGTACGGGTACGGGTACGGGTACGGCAACGGGATAGGGTACGGGTACGGGTACGGGTACGGGTACGGCAACGGGATAGGGTACGGGTACGGGTACGGGTACGGGTATGGGATAGGGTACGGGTACGGGTACGTGTACGGGTACGGGTACGGGTACGTGTACGGGTACGGGTACGGGTACGGGTACGGGTACGGGTACGGGTACGGGTACGGGTTAGGGTTAGGGTTAGGGTACGGGTTAGGGTTAGGGTACGGGTTAGGGTTAGGGTTAGGGTACGGGTACGTGTACGGGTACGTGTACGGGTACGGGTACGGGTTAGGGTACGGGTTAGGGTTAGGGTACGGGTTAGGGTACGGGTTAGGGTACGGTTTAGGGTACGGGTTAGGGTACGGGTTAGGGTTAGGGTTTAGGGTTACGGTTAGGGTACGGGTTAGGGTACGGGTTAGGGTACGGGTTAGGGTTAGGGTACGGGTTAGGGTACGGGTTAGGGTTAGGGTACGGGTTAGGGTTAGGGTACGGGTTAGGGTACGGGTTAGGGTACGGGTTAGGGTTAGGGTACGGGTTAGGGTTAGGGTACGGGTTAGGGTACGGGTTAGGGTTAGGGTACGGGTTAGGGTTAGGGTACGGGTTAGGGTACGGGTTAGGGTACGGGTTAGGGTACGGGTTAGGGTACGGGTTAGGGTACGGGTTAGGGTACGGGTTAGGGTTAGGGTACGGGTTAGGGTACGGGTTAGGGTTAGGGTACGGGTTAGGGTTAGGGTACGGGTTAGGGTTAGGGTTAGGGTACGGGTTAGGGTTAGGGTTAGGGTTAGGGTTAGGGTACGGGTTAGGGTTAGGGTACGGGTTAGGGTTAGGGTACGGGTTAGGGTTAGGGTACGGGTTAGGGTTAGGGTACGGGTTAGGGTTAGGGTTAGGGTACGGGTTAGGGTTAGGGTACGGGTTAGGGTTAGGGTACGGGTTAGGGTTAGGGTTAGGGTACGGGTTAGGGTTAGGGTACGGGTTAGGGTTAGGGTACGGGTTAGGGTTAGGGTACGGGTTAGGGTTAGGGTACGGGTTAGGGTTAGGGTACGGGTTAGGGTTAGGGTACGGGTTAGGGTTAGGGTACGGGTTAGGGTACGGGTTAGGGTTAGGGTTAGGGTTAGGGTTAGGGTTAGGGTTAGGGTTAGGGTACGGGTTAGGGTACGGGTTAGGGTACGGGTTAGGGTTAGGGTACGGGTTAGGGTACGGGTTAGGGTACGGGTTAGGGTACGGGTTAGGGTTAGGGTACGGGTTAGGGTTAGGGTTAGGGTTAGGGTTAGGGTTAGGGTTAGGGTTAGGGTTAGGGTTAGGGTTAGGGTTAGGGTTAGGGTTAGGGTTAGGGTTAGGGTTAGGGTTAGGGTTAGGGTTAGGGTTAGGGTTAGGGTTAGGGTTAGGGTTAGGGTTAGGGTTAGGGTTAGGGTTAGGGTTAGGGTTAGGGTTAGGGTTAGGGTTAGGGTTAGGGTTAGGGTTAGGGTTAGGGTTAGGGTTAGGGTTAGGGTTAGGGTTAGGGTTAGGGTTAGGGTTAGGGTTAGGGTTAGGGTTAGGGTTAGGGTTAGGGTTAGGGTTAGGGTTAGGGTTAGGGTTAGGGTTAGGGTTAGGGTTAGGGTTAGGGTTAGGGTTAGGGTTAGGGTTAGGGTTAGGGTTAGGGTTAGGGTTAGGGTTAGGGTTAGGGTTAGGGTTAGGGTTAGGGTTAGGGTTAGGGTTAGGGTTAGGGTTAGGGTTAGGGTTAGGGTTAGGGTTAGGGTTAGGGTTAGGGTTAGGGTTAGGGTTAGGGTTAGGGTTAGGGTTAGGGTTAGGGTTAGGGTTAGGGTTAGGGTTAGGGTTAGGGTTAGGGTTAGGGTTAGGGTTAGGGTTAGGGTTAGGGTTAGGGTTAGGGTTAGGGTTAGGGTTAGGGTTAGGGTTAGGGTTAGGGTTAGGGTTAGGGTTAGGGTTAGGGTTAGGGTTAGGGTTAGGGTTAGGGTTAGGGTTAGGGTTAGGGTTAGGGTTAGGGTTAGGGTTAGGGTTAGGGTTAGGGTTAGGGTTAGGGTTAGGGTTAGGGTTAGGGTTAGGGTTAGGGTTAGGGTTAGGGTTAGGGTTAGGGTTAGGGTTAGGGTTAGGGTTAGGGTTAGGGTTAGGGTTAGGGTTAGGGTTAGGGTTAGGGTTAGGGTTAGGGTTAGGGTTAGGGTTAGGGTTAGGGTTAGGGTTAGGGTTAGGGTTAGGGTTAGGGTTAGGGTTAGGGTTAGGGTTAGGGTTAGGGTTAGGGTTAGGGTTAGGGTTAGGGTTAGGGTTAGGGTTAGGGTTAGGGTTAGGGTTAGGGTTAGGGTTAGGGTTAGGGTTAGGGTTAGGGTTAGGGTTAGGGTTAGGGTTAGGGTTAGGGTTAGGGTTAGGGTTAGGGTTAGGGTTAGGGTTAGGGTTAGGGTTAGGGTTAGGGTTAGGGTTAGGGTTAGGGTTAGGGTTAGGGTTAGGGTTAGGGTTAGGGTTAGGGTTAGGGTTAGGGTTAGGGTTAGGGTTAGGGTTAGGGTTAGGGTTAGGGTTAGGGTTAGGGTTAGGGTTAGGGTTAGGGTTAGGGTTAGGGTTAGGGTTAGGGTTAGGGTTAGGGTTAGGGTTAGGGTTAGGGTTAGGGTTAGGGTTAGGGTTAGGGTTAGGGTTAGGGTTAGGGTTAGGGTTAGGGTTAGGGTTAGGGTTAGGGTTAGGGTTAGGGTTAGGGTTAGGGTTAGGGTTAGGGTTAGGGTTAGGGTTAGGGTTAGGGTTAGGGTTAGGGTTAGGGTTAGGGTTAGGGTTAGGGTTAGGGTTAGGGTTAGGGTTAGGGTTAGGGTTAGGGTTAGGGTTAGGGTTAGGGTTAGGGTTAGGGTTAGGGTTAGGGTTAGGGTTAGGGTTAGGGTTAGGGTTAGGGTTAGGGTTAGGGTTAGGGTTAGGGTTAGGGTTAGGGTTAGGGTTAGGGTTAGGGTTAGGGTTAGGGTTAGGGTTAGGGTTAGGGTTAGGGTTAGGGTTAGGGTTAGGGTTAGGGTTAGGGTTAGGGTTAGGGTTAGGGTTAGGGTTAGGGTTAGGGTTAGGGTTAGGGTTAGGGTTAGGGTTAGGGTTAGGGTTAGGGTTAGGGTTAGGGTTAGGGTTAGGGTTAGGGTTAGGGTTAGGGTTAGGGTTAGGGTTAGGGTTAGGGTTAGGGTTAGGGTTAGGGTTAGGGTTAGGGTTAGGGTTAGGGTTAGGGTTAGGGTTAGGGTTAGGGTTAGGGTTAGGGTTAGGGTTAGGGTTAGGGTTAGGGTTAGGGTTAGGGTTAGGGTTAGGGTTAGGGTTAGGGTTAGGGTTAGGGTTAGGGTTAGGGTTAGGGTTAGGGTTAGGGTTAGGGTTAGGGTTAGGGTTAGGGTTAGGGTTAGGGTTAGGGTTAGGGTTAGGGTTAGGGTTAGGGTTAGGGTTAGGGTTAGGGTTAGGGTTAGGGTTAGGGTTAGGGTTAGGGTTAGGGTTAGGGTTAGGGTTAGGGTTAGGGTTAGGGTTAGGGTTAGGGTTAGGGTTAGGGTTAGGGTTAGGGTTAGGGTTAGGGTTAGGGTTAGGGTTAGGGTTAGGGTTAGGGTTAGGGTTAGGGTTAGGGTTAGGGTTAGGGTTAGGGTTAGGGTTAGGGTTAGGGTTAGGGTTAGGGTTAGGGTTAGGGTTAGGGTTAGGGTTAGGGTTAGGGTTAGGGTTAGGGTTAGGGTTAGGGTTAGGGTTAGGGTTAGGGTTAGGGTTAGGGTTAGGGTTAGGGTTAGGGTTAGGGTTAGGGTTAGGGTTAGGGTTAGGGTTAGGGTTAGGGTTAGGGTTAGGGTTAGGGTTAGGGTTAGGGTTAGGGTTAGGGTTAGGGTTAGGGTTAGGGTTAGGGTTAGGGTTAGGGTTAGGGTTAGGGTTAGGGTTAGGGTTAGGGTTAGGGTTAGGGTTAGGGTTAGGGTTAGGGTTAGGGTTAGGGTTAGGGTTAGGGTTAGGGTTAGGGTTAGGGTTAGGGTTAGGGTTAGGGTTAGGGTTAGGGTTAGGGTTAGGGTTAGGGTTAGGGTTAGGGTTAGGGTTAGGGTTAGGGTTAGGGTTAGGGTTAGGGTTAGGGTTAGGGTTAGGGTTAGGGTTAGGGTTAGGGTTAGGGTTAGGGTTAGGGTTAGGGTTAGGGTTAGGGTTAGGGTTAGGGTTAGGGTTAGGGTTAGGGTTAGGGTTAGGGTTAGGGTTAGGGTTAGGGTTAGGGTTAGGGTTAGGGTTAGGGTTAGGGTTAGGGTTAGGGTTAGGGTTAGGGTTAGGGTTAGGGTTAGGGTTAGGGTTAGGGTTAGGGTTAGGGTTAGGGTTAGGGTTAGGGTTAGGGTTAGGGTTAGGGTTAGGGTTAGGGTTAGGGTTAGGGTTAGGGTTAGGGTTAGGGTTAGGGTTAGGGTTAGGGTTAGGGTTAGGGTTAGGGTTAGGGTTAGGGTTAGGGTTAGGGTTAGGGTTAGGGTTAGGGTTAGGGTTAGGGTTAGGGTTAGGGTTAGGGTTAGGGTTAGGGTTAGGGTTAGGGTTAGGGTTAGGGTTAGGGTTAGGGTTAGGGTTAGGGTTAGGGTTAGGGTTAGGGTTAGGGTTAGGGTTAGGGTTAGGGTTAGGGTTAGGGTTAGGGTTAGGGTTAGGGTTAGGGTTAGGGTTAGGGTTAGGGTTAGGGTTAGGGTTAGGGTTAGGGTTAGGGTTAGGGTTAGGGTTAGGGTTAGGGTTAGGGTTAGGGTTAGGGTTAGGGTTAGGGTTAGGGTTAGGGTTAGGGTTAGGGTTAGGGTTAGGGTTAGGGTTAGGGTTAGGGTTAGGGTTAGGGTTAGGGTTAGGGTTAGGGTTAGGGTTAGGGTTAGGGTTAGGGTTAGGGTTAGGGTTAGGGTTAGGGTTAGGGTTAGGGTTAGGGTTAGGGTTAGGGTTAGGGTTAGGGTTAGGGTTAGGGTTAGGGTTAGGGTTAGGGTTAGGGTTAGGGTTAGGGTTAGGGTTAGGGTTAGGGTTAGGGTTAGGGTTAGGGTTAGGGTTAGGGTTAGGGTTAGGGTTAGGGTTAGGGTTAGGGTTAGGGTTAGGGTTAGGGTTAGGGTTAGGGTTAGGGTTAGGGTTAGGGTTAGGGTTAGGGTTAGGGTTAGGGTTAGGGTTAGGGTTAGGGTTAGGGTTAGGGTTAGGGTTAGGGTTAGGGTTAGGGTTAGGGTTAGGGTTAGGGTTAGGGTTAGGGTTAGGGTTAGGGTTAGGGTTAGGGTTAGGGTTAGGGTTAGGGTTAGGGTTAGGGTTAGGGTTAGGGTTAGGGTTAGGGTTAGGGTTAGGGTTAGGGTTAGGGTTAGGGTTAGGGTTAGGGTTAGGGTTAGGGTTAGGGTTAGGGTTAGGGTTAGGGTTAGGGTTAGGGTTAGGGTTAGGGTTAGGGTTAGGGTTAGGGTTAGGGTTAGGGTTAGGGTTAGGGTTAGGGTTAGGGTTAGGGTTAGGGTTAGGGTTAGGGTTAGGGTTAGGGTTAGGGTTAGGGTTAGGGTTAGGGTTAGGGTTAGGGTTAGGGTTAGGGTTAGGTTAGGGTTAGGGTTAGGGTTAGGGTTAGGGTTAGGGTTAGGGTTAGGGTTAGGGTTAGGGTTAGGGTTAGGGTTAGGGTTAGGGTTAGGGTTAGGGTTAGGGTTAGGGTTAGGGTTAGGGTTAGGGTTAGGGTTAGGGTTAGGGTTAGGGTTAGGGTTAGGGTTAGGGTTAGGGTTAGGGTTAGGGTTAGGGTTAGGGTTAGGGTTAGGGTTAGGGTTAGGGTTAGGGTTAGGGTTAGGGTTAGGGTTAGGGTTAGGGTTAGGGTTAGGGTTAGGGTTAGGGTTAGGGTTAGGGTTAGGGTTAGGGTTAGGGTTAGGGTTAGGGTTAGGGTTAGGGTTAGGGTTAGGGTTAGGGTTAGGGTTAGGGTTAGGGTTAGGGTTAGGGTTAGGGTTAGGGTTAGGGTTAGGGTTAGGGTTAGGGTTAGGGTTAGGGTTAGGGTTAGGGTTAGGGTTAGGGTTAGGGTTAGGGTTAGGGTTAGGGTTAGGGTTAGGGTTAGGGTTAGGGTTAGGGTTAGGGTTAGGGTTAGGGTTAGGGTTAGGGTTAGGGTTAGGGTTAGGGTTAGGGTTAGGGTTAGGGTTAGGGTTAGGGTTAGGGTTAGGGTTAGGGTTAGGGTTAGGGTTAGGGTTAGGGTTAGGGTTAGGGTTAGGGTTAGGGTTAGGGTTAGGGTTAGGGTTAGGGTTAGGGTTAGGGTTAGGGTTAGGGTTAGGGTTAGGGTTAGGGTTAGGGTTAGGGTTAGGGTTAGGGTTAGGGTTAGGGTTAGGGTTAGGGTTAGGGTTAGGGTTAGGGTTAGGGTTAGGGTTAGGGTTAGGGTTAGGGTTAGGGTTAGGGTTAGGGTTAGGGTTAGGGTTAGGGTTAGGGTTAGGGTTAGGGTTAGGGTAGGGTTAGGGTTAGGGTTAGGGTTAGGGTTAGGGTTAGGGTTAGGGTTAGGGTTAGGGTTAGGGTTAGGGTTAGGGTTAGGGTTAGGGTTAGGGTTAGGGTTAGGGTTAGGGTTAGGGTTAGGGTTAGGGTTAGGGTTAGGGTTAGGGTTAGGGTTAGGGTTAGGGTTAGGGTTAGGGTTAGGGTTAGGGTTAGGGTTAGGGTTAGGGTTAGGGTTAGGGTTAGGGTTAGGGTTAGGGTTAGGGTTAGGGTTAGGGTTAGGGTTAGGGTTAGGGTTAGGGTTAGGGTTAGGGTTAGGGTTAGGGTTAGGGTTAGGGTTAGGGTTAGGGTTAGGGTTAGGGTTAGGGTTAGGGTTAGGGTTAGGGTTAGGGTTAGGGTTAGGGTTAGGGTTAGGGTTAGGGTTAGGGTTAGGGTTAGGGTTAGGGTTAGGGTTAGGGTTAGGGTTAGGGTTAGGGTTAGGGTTAGGGTTAGGGTTAGGGTTAGGGGTTAGGGTTAGGGTTAGGGTTAGGGTTAGGGTTAGGGTTAGGGTTAGGGTTAGGGTTAGGGTTAGGTTAGGGTTAGGGTTAGGGTTAGGGTTAGGGTTAGGGTTAGGGTTAGGGTAGGGTTAGGGTTAGGGTTAGGGTTAGGGTTAGGGTTAGGGTTAGGGTTAGGGTTAGGGGTTAGGGTTGGGGTTAGGGTTAGGGTTAGGGGTTAGGGTTAGGGTTAGGGTTAGGGTTAGGGTTAGGGTTAGGGGTTAGGGTGTGGGTTAGGGTTAGGGGTTAGGGTTAGGGTTAGGGTTAGGGTTAGGGTTAGGGTTAGGGTTAGGGTTAGGGTTAGGGTTAGGGTTAGGGTTAGGGTTAGGGTTAGGGTTAGGGTTAGGGGTTAGGGTTAGGGTTAGGGTTAGGGTTAGGGTTAGGGTTAGGGTTAGGGTTAGGGTTTGGGGTTAGGGTTAGGGTTAGGGTTAGGGTTAGGGTTAGGGTTAGGGTTAGGGTTAGGGTTAGGGTAGGTTAGGGTTAGGGTTAGGGTTAGGGTTAGGGTTAGGGTTAGGGTTAGGGTTAGGGTTAGGGTTAGGGTTAGGGTTAGGGTTAGGGGTTAGGGTTAGGGTTAGGGTTAGGGTTAGGGTTAGGGTTAGGGTTAGGGTTAGGGTTAGGGTTAGGGTTAGGGTTAGGGTTAGGGTTAGGGTTAGGGTTAGGGTTAGGGTTAGGGTTAGGGTTAGGGTTAGGTTAGGGTTAGGGTTAGGGTTAGGGTTAGGGTTAGGGTTAGGGTTAGGGTTGGTTAGGGTTAGGGTTAGGGTTAGGGTTAGGGTTAGGGTTAGGGTTAGGGTTAGGGTTAGGGTTAGGGTTAGGGTTA